>NC_091558.1:35555760-35560760 GCF_042767895.1 Penaeus vannamei | reverse complement strand
ATACACGGATACAAAGTCACTATTTCGAGCCTGAGGCAAAATTATATCTTTTATAATACTATGATTTTGGTCACATCGTCGTGTTTGTACGTCGGTGTGACCTGTTGTTATCATCTTTTTACGCCCAAAAGATTCTGTTCAAAACACCGATTAAAAAGTGTCCACAAAATTGTTGAACATTTTCTGTCCTGTTTTTTAAAGTTTTTCGGAAATTTTACCGACAGCTTGTAAGGAGGCCAAAGTCAATATTTTTTCCGCTCTCTAATCCTCGAAGAAAGATGAACGGACGAACACACGCCCTACTCTTATCATTCACACAGGGTTCACTTTGAGGAAAAAAAAAAAAAAAAAAAAAAAAACAATAGCCCAGAATGTGGAGGATTAACGTTGCGAATATAGAAAAAGCTATGGCTGCAACATTGACCATAGAATCCATACGTTTACTGAGAGGAGGCGGAATGAGCACGTGACGTCAGCCCGATCAAAGACGTAAACACGTATCTATGAACACAGTCACGAGCCGAGACGCAGCCTGATCCCGGGGCGCAGTGCGAATGATCGGTCGCCTGGATCGGAGATATGATCTGGCCTAAAGCGTCGTTTAATCCAAGGATAACATCCGGTGCGACGTTGCCATGGATGCCACTCGAGCTGCTATTCACGTGGAGTAGCGTGTGTGGGTGTGTGGGCGTGCTTCTATGTATGTGTGCGTGCCTCTGTGTGTGTGTGTGTGTGTGTGTGTGTGTGTGTGTGTGTGTGTGTGTGTGTGTGTGTGTGTGTGTGTGTGTGTGTTTGTATGTGTGTGTGTGTGTGTGTGTGTGTGTGTGTGTGTGCGTGTGTGTGTGTGTGTGTGTATGCGTGTTTGTGCATGTGTATTTGTGTGTATCAGTGTACAGTGAAAAGGCACATTAAGAAATAACTTATCAGAAGGAAATAAAGGAGAAAAGGATAACTACAGTATAATTCCGCTAACAAAAAACATAATAACAGCATAATATCACCAACACATAATATAATAATTTTCTGTACCAATAACACATAGAACACAATAAAGCTTAAATATATATTTCAATCGAAAAAAAAACAGTAATTATGTTATAAGCGCTCAAACTGATTAATTATATAATCATGACTTTTAATTATGTTTCTTCATATGATATCTGAAGGAGGAGGCACGGAAAGGGGGCTCGGTGGAGGTAATTTCACACAGCCTCGAGCGGTCACTGCCTGTTAGGTGTGCTGGGGAATGTGAACAGGGCTCGCACACAAACATATAAACATACAGACACACCCACACGCACACACACACACATATGTACACACACACACATGCACACACACACATATATGTACACACACACATGCACACACACACACACACACACACACACACACACACACACACACACACACACACACACATATGTATACATATACGTATACATACACACACACACATATACGCCCTTCACTGACTCCTGATTTGCCTTCATAATTTCATCCCCAGTTTTCGCGAGTGTTGAAAGCACCTCCACCAGGATTATCTATGTTAATTATGTAAGAACAAAGGTGAGGCACAACACTCTTTTTAATTATTGTTTTATTTTTTTTCTTTTATTTTTTTTACTTTTTGGCGTCGATTTCTCTATGCGTGTGTATGTTGCCGTGCGTGTCTATGTGCGTTTGAGTGTACGTATGTGTGTTTGTACTGTCTTTATGGCGAGTGAAACGGACATGTAGTTGCTATTCATTTACATAAATAAAACTCGGAATTCACACTCGCTCCCTTCTCAGTAAAAATAACGAATAGTAAAAATAACGAATGAATAGACGCATGAAAAGTAAGGGTAAAGTAATTATGTTGATAAAAAAAGCCAAGGTACAGCTGCATCCGGTGAGACACAGGGAAAAGGAAAAAAAGAGATGGGAAATAGTGATAAATAGAGATAAAGAATGGGAGAAGAGGGAAGTGAGAGCGAAGTATGAAGAGAAATAGATATATGCAGGTAGATAGACAGATGAAGATAGATAGATAGATAGAGAGAGAGAGAGAGAGAGAGAGAGAGAGAGAGAGATAGATAGATAGATAGATAGATAGATAGATAGATAGATAGATAGATAGAGAGAGAGAGAGGGGGGGGGGATAGAGACATACATACAAACAGACCGACAGAACGAGAAAGACAGAGACATAAAGACAGAAACAATCAGATCCAGACAGAGTGAAGCGAAAGACCGAGATAGAAGACAAGATAAAGAGAGGGGGTTGAGAAAGGAATAAATATGGACCGGTGGCTGGAAGGGGAAGCATAGCCCCATAATATGTCAGTACACCCGCGCAAGCTTTGTTCTGATTGGCTCATCAATTCAGCATATATATGAAACAAATCCCGGAACGTATGGGAAGAAGCGAATTTGTGGGGGCAGAGTTTCCAACGATTTGAAAAATATTTTTTTTTACCCTCGCTCTCTGTCTCTGTCTCTGTCTGTCTCTCTGTCTCTGTCTCTCTCTCTCTCTCCCTGCCCATTTATAAACATATATGCATACACACATATAAAGTTTTCATGCATGATTTTGTAATCTCATTATCATAATTTACATAAACACACACACACACACACTCACACACACATACACACACACACACACACACACACACACACACACACACACACACACACACATATATATATATATATATATATATATATATATATATATGTATATATATGTGTGTATGTGTCTATTTGTGTGTGTTTGCGTATCTGCGTGTGTGTTTGTCCGTATGTTTGTACATATAGATGCATATGCGTGTGCGAGCCCTGTTCACATTCCCCTGCAAACCCAACAGGCAACGCCCGCTCGCGGCTGTGTCAAATTGCCGGAGTTTCCCTGAGGCTCCTTTGTGTTTCTCCGCCTTCAGATTTCATATGAGGAAGAAAAATACTTAAAACGCATCCATATACAGCGTAAATACTGTCCTTTTCCCATGTGAAAGTTTAGCAGCTTTAATGTGTCATTTGTGCTACTGGCGCAGAAGATAATTGTTTTTTTGTTAGCGGCATTATGCTGTAGTTATCCCTTCTTTGTTTTTCTTTTATACACATAATTTCATATTCTATCCTTTTAGTGCATGTAGATACACACAAACACATACGTAAGCACGCACACATATATAGAAGCACACACACACACACACACACACACACACACACATACACATACACACACACACACACACACACACACACATACACACACACACAAACGCACGCACACACACACACACCCACACACGCTACCCCACGTGAATAGCAGCTCGAGTGGGATCCATGGCAACGTCGCACCGGATGTTATCCTTGGATTAAACGACGCTTTAGGCCAGATCATATCTCCGATCCAGGCGACCGATCATTCGCACTGCGCCCCGGGATCAGGCTGCGTCTCGGCTCGTGTCTGTGTTCGTAGATGCGTGTTTACGTCTTTGATCAGGCTGACGTCACGTGCTCATTCCGCCTCCTCGCAATGAACGTATAGAATCTATGGTCAATGTTGCAGACATAGCTTTTCTATATTCGCAACGTTAATCCTCCACATTCCGGGCTATTTTTTTTTGCCTCAAAGTGAATTCCGAGCCACTCTGTGTGAATGATAAGAGTAGGGCGTGTGTTCGTCCGTTCATCATTCTTTGAGGATTAGAGAACGGAAAAAATATTGACTTTGGCTATATATATATATATATATATATATATATATATATATATATATATATATATATATATATATATATATATATATATATATATATATATATATATATATATATATATATATATATATATATATATATATATATACATATACATACACAAGCACGCACTCACACAGACAGACATAAACAGACACACACATATATAAATATATATGCATATATACAGGGTGTTCAAAAGTATCCAGCACCCCGCGAAAATTCACCATCTGTCGGTCTTTCGATCGCCGGCTACTTTTAGCGGGACAATAAAGAAAAAATCTCTAATTTTTATGTACCGTTTCAAAAGCATTGTCTTCAGATGGGCAGAAAATGCGTCCGAGGGATTAGATTTTTCAAAATTTTTCACGGGGAAGGCCCCAGGAACCCCCGAAAAGCTTAACTGTGCTTGGACCTAGGTAGCCTGCTACTTTGATATATACATACATATATATATATATATATATATATATATATATATATATATATATATATATATATATATATATATATATATATATATATATATGTATGTATGTATGTCGATGTATATTTGTATGTATATGTATATATGTATTCGTACAGAGAGGGTGGGGGGTGGGGGGGGGGTATAGGACAAAGCTGCCGGCCGAAACGAACGTCATTTCCCTTGAAGAAGGAGGCTGTCAACGCCACAGATCCCTGCTGGGTGAAATGTCTTTTTGGATTTTACACTTTATTCATTTTTTTCCGGAAGGGATGTCATCTGAGTGGCTACGAGTGGAGTTGACTTTGTTCTGACTTTGTTGTAACTGTTATGTACTTTTTGTTCTCTTCTTGTTTTTTAGTTATTTTCTCCCAGTCTTTCTCTTTCCTTCTCCATCGCTTTGCATTTTTATTGCTCTCTTTCTGGGAACCGAATCTCCCTTATTCTACGCCTCAGTGTATTTGTTTTGTGCTCTTTCTTCCTCTTTTTCTCCTTCCTTTCTCTCTCTGTCTCTTCCATCCTTTTCTCTTTCCTTCCCTCCTTCCATCATCCCGTCCCTTCATCTCGTTATCGGTCTCTCCCTCACACTTTCTTTTCCTACCTCCCTGGATTTCTCTCTTGCTCCCATCCTCTCTCTCTCTGCTTTTCTCCTTTCCACTCTCTTTCCCAAGTTCCCTCCTGTCTACTCTCTTTCCCAAGCTCCCTCCCTCGGTTTCTTCCACCCTTCCAATCTTTTTTTTCCTATGTCTCACTTTCCATTCCTCCCTGCATTCTACTTTCTTTCC
>NC_091558.1:35540760-35545760 GCF_042767895.1 Penaeus vannamei | reverse complement strand
TCTATCTATCTATCTTTCCCTTTTTCTCTGTCTGTCTGTCTCTGTCTCTGTCTGTCTGTCTGTCTGTCTGTCTGTCTGTCTGTCTTTTTCTCTCTCTCTGTTTCTCTCTCCCTCTCCCCCCCTCTCTCATATATATTTATATATATATATATATATATATATATATATATATATATATATATATATATATATATATATATATATATGTACATATGTATATATAGGTATATACATATATTTGTGTGTGTGTGTGTGTGTGCATCCTTCCATATAAATGATTATGTGTTTCTATATATGCACATAATGATAAAATGCCACACAGAAGAGTACTGCAACAAAAGGAAAACAGGAAATGAAGAAAGCATACACAGTACATTATGCCAGTCAGCCGTCTTGCATAAAGAAATGAGTGAAAGAAAACAGACGTGAATGAAATGAGACAAAGGAGAGAAGAGGACACTTTCCCTCAAAGTCGACATTGCTCGTGTTAATGCTACCGAGGGACTACTCTCTCTTGCGATGGTTATCTCTAGGGAAGAAAGTGCTATTCTCTCGTTAGTCTGTGCGAAGTGTAGTTTATTTTGATTACGTTTGTGAAGTAGAAGATACAGTACCTGTAGTGATTTTGAAGCTTATGCAAAAGAGAAGAAAACAAAAGAAAAATATTATGATGGTGATAGTGATGGTAACATTGAAATATTGATAATGATGCAAATAGAAGTGATCGTTATGAAAAATAGCAATAATTTCCGTATAGAAATATTAAACAAACTGACAAATAATATGAAGATGAAGATGAAGACGAAAATGAAAATGAACATAAAGATGAAAATAAATATGAAAATGGAAATGAATATAGATATGAAAATGAATATGAAAATGGAAATGAATATAAATATGAAAATGAATATGAAAATGGAAACGAATATAAATATGAAAATAAATATTAATATGAATATGAAAATGAGAATGAGCATGGGAAAGAAAATGAAATAAAGATGATAATACTGGTCACTATCAGCATCATTACGATATATAAAAATCATAATACCAATAATGATAACATCAAAACTGAATCCCATTTCCTCCGGATCACTAAGCTATTCACAAATTTTCCCTCGTTAGCTTGTTTATGCGTTTTCTTTTACCCCCCCCCCCCCAAAAAAAAAAATCCATTTCTGTGTGTTTTCGAAAACCTCATCTTTTAAACTCCAAGAAATGTGAGTTTCTAAAGGCTTTCCTCATGGTTCCCTGAAGACTCGAACTTTGGTTTCATCACTCATGTAAACACCAACATGTTGCTTCTCACTTAGATCCTCTGAGGGAAAAAGGGAAGGGAGGAAGATGTTTAGAAAGACGAAGGAAAGGGGGAAGAATTGTGGTAATAAGAGGGAGATGAAGAAATATGCAAATTAGGGAGTAAGGAGAAAAATAACAAGGGAGGAAGAGGAGGAAGAGAATGGAAGGGAGGAAGGGTGGAAGGCGTTTAGAAAGACGAAGGAAAGGGGGAAGAATTGTGGTAATAAGAGGGAGATGAAGAAATATGCAAATTAGGGAGTAAGAAGAAGAATAACAAGGGAGGAAAAGGAGGAAGAGAATGGAAGGGAGGAAGGGAGGAAGAGGTTTAGAAAGACGAAGGAAAGAGGGAAGAATTGTGGTAATAAGAGAGAGTTGAAGAAATATGCAAATTAGGGGGTAAGAAGAAGAAAGGAGAATGGGAAATAAAAAAAAGAACAACGAACAATGATGAGGATGACAGTGATTGGGATAATAATGTTTACAATAATGATAATGAGGGTGGTGATAATAAAGGTAATGATTATGATAGTTATGATGATAATTATATTGATGATAATGATAATGATTATAATAATAATAATGATAATGAAGGTGATGCTACTGTTGACCATAAATATGGTGGATATGTTACTTATGATTATGAAAATGATTATGATAATAAAAATGATGGTGATGAGGATAATGATGATGGTGAAAGTGGTGATGCCATTGAAAACCATGGAAATGATGATGATGCTAATTAGGATATTGATTTTCTTGATAATGGTGTTAATGGTATTGATGATGATGAAGATGATAATATTGGCAATAATGATAAAGTTGATAATGATCATGATAACGAAGATGAAGCTGATGTTGAAAATTATGATGATGATAATGATGATGATGGCAATGATGATTTAAATAATGGTGAGGATGAAGATTATAATAATGATTATGATAATAGGGATAACGATGATGATAATAAGGATAATGATGATAATATTGATGATGCTGACAATGGTAATAAAGGCAAAACTGGCAATGATGATGATAATGGTAATAATAATGATGTTGATGATAATAACAATGCAAATGATGACAGTGATAACTATGTTGATAATGACAGTGATGGTGATGATGATGGCGATAATGATGATATTAAGGATAATGATGCTGATGCTGATGATGGTAATGATAAAGATGATACTGACATTGATAATGATGATGATGATGATGATGATAGTGATATTAAGGGTAATGGTTGTTGATAATGATGACGAAGATGTCAACGCTGCAACTGATAATGATGGTGATTATCATAATGATGATGGTTATAATGATAATGATATTAATACTGCTGCTGCTGCTGCTGATATTGATCTTGATAATGATGATAATGATGATGCTGATTATGATAATGATGATAATGATAATAATGATGAGAATGTGATAGTCAGGATAATAATGACGATAATGATAACAAGAGTAATGATTCTACTAGATTATGTATATACATGTGCATGAGGGTATGTATGTATATAACATTACTAAGGAAATATATTTCAATATAATGTAATAGATAAAATAATATATATTCCAACAGTACTTCTCTTTACACAAATGTGCAATATGGCTTCTTGCGTAAAGGTTGAAAAAATGAAAAAAATAAAAAAGTTACGGATTATAAACTTTTGCGTTTAGTTAAAAAAAATCCACATAAAACAATTGTATAATTCAAATCACACTTTCAGAAACGTATGTGTGTGTGTGTATGTGTGTGTGTGTGTGTGTGTGTGTGTGTGTGTGTGTGTGTGTGTGTGTGTGTGTGTGTGATTATTATTTCATTATTATTATTATTATTATTATTATTAATATCGTTATTATGATAACAATTGTTATCATTATTCATTATTATTTTATGGTTATGGTTATCATTATCCTTATAATTATCATTATCATTATCAGTTATTTGTATTATTAGTATTGCATTTAGTATTATAATTATCCTATTATTATTATTATTTCATAATTTTATCATCATTATTATAACTATGGTTTTTATCATTATTGTTATTATCATTATTGTTATTGTTATTATTGTTATCATCATTATTATTCGATTACTATCATTATCATTATTATAATAATAATTGCTATTATCATTATCATTTTATCATTATTATTATTATAATAATTGTTATTATCATTATTATTTTATCATTATCATTATCATCCTCCTCCTTATTATCATTATCATCATTATTATTATTATCATTCTTCTTCTTCTTTTCCTACTTATTAATATTATTATTATTATTATCATTACCATTACTATTATAATAATTGATGTTATTACTATTTTTATTCGTCATAATTATCATTATCATCATCGTCATTAGTATAATTAGTATTGCTATTAGTATTATCATTAGCCTAACTGCCATTACCATTATTATTATTATTGTTATCATTTTTAATTATCATCATCATTACTTATTATTATCACTGTCATAATTGTTATTGTACTAACAATATCATCCGTATCATCATCGTATTTATTGTTATTATCATTTTCATTATCATTATCGCTTTTATCAATATCATCATTATTATTATCATTTTTAACATTAACATCTTAATCAATATCATTATCCTTATCCTTATCAGTATTACTATTATCATTATTATTACTATTAGCATTATTATCAATATTATAATTATCATTATTACTATTATCACCAATATTTTTATTATTACAATTCATATAATCATGATTATTAAGATCATGATCACCATCATATCATCATCACTGTCATTTCTATCAAATTAATCCAATACCATAATTATCAGATCTGATCATTAATGACGATAATCCTAATAATAGAAATAACATCAATAAGAAAAAAGACATAGAAAAAAAGAACAAGGACAACAGATGATAAAGATAACGATAAGAACAAGCAAAGACAAGTGACGAATAAAAGCTAAGATATCCCGAGAGCGAACCGTGTCGTGGGTAGAGGGTAGAGGGTAGGAGGGCTAGGGGGTAGGAGGGGTAGAGGGTTAGGGGGTGGGTGAGGCAGGGGGTAGGAGAGGTAGGGGGTAAGAGGGGCAGGGGGTGGGAGGGGCACGGGGTAGAAGGGGTAGGGGTTAGGAGTTAGGAAGGGTAGTGGGTAGGAGGGGTAGGTGGTAGAAGGGGTAGGGGGTTGGAGGGGCAGGGGGTAGAAGGGGTAGGGGTTAGGAGTTAGGAAGGGTAGTGGGTAGGAGGGGTAGGGGTTAGGAGGGGTAGAGGGTTAGGGGGTGTGTGAGGCAGGGGGTAGGAGAGGTAGGGGGTGGGAGGGGTAGGGGGTAGGAGGGACAGGGGTAGAAGGGGTAGGGGTTAGGGGTTAGGAGGGGTAGTGGGTAGGAGGGGTAGGTGGTAGAAGGGGTAGGGGGTAGGAGGGGCAGGGGGTAGGAGGGGTAGTGGGTAGAAGGGGTAGGGGTTAGGGGTTAGGAGGGGTAGTGGGGTAGGAGGGGTAGGAGGAGTAGGTGGTAGAAGGGGTAGGGGGTAGGAGGGGCAGGGGGTTGGAGGGGCAGGGGGTTTGAGGGGCAGGGGGTAGGAGGGGTAGAAGGTAGGAGGGATAGGGGGTAGAAGGGGTAGGGGGTAGGAGGGGTAGGGATTAGGGGGTAGGAGGGGTAGGGGGGGAGGGGTAGGAGGGGCAGGGGATAGAAGGGGTAGG
>NC_091558.1:35503260-35513260 GCF_042767895.1 Penaeus vannamei | reverse complement strand
AACTAGACGGGCGAAATGTGGGCGAAAGACGTGTGATAAGAGGAGTCCGCCCCGTCGATGCCCTGTGATGAGATCCTTCCTGTAGTGTGTGGCTGCGATCACGTGACCTATGGGGAGGTGTCAAAGGGAAACAACTAGACGGGCGAAATGTGGGCGAAAGACGTGTGATGAGAGGAGTCCGCCTCGTCGATGCCCTGTGATGAGACCCTTCCTGTAGTGTGTGGCTGCGATCACGTGATGACCTATGGGGAGGTGTCAAAGGGGAGAACAAGCAGGCTGGAAGAATAATGGGGCGAGGTCCTAAGGGGAAGACCCGAAAGTCAGCGAGGGGGGAGGGGGGGGGGGCGTAATGGATGGCAGAGAAAGGAGGAGGGGCGAGAAGGATGGATGAGAAGAAGATGGGACTGGATAAATGGGAAGAAGTAATAATGAGTGATAATAACAATATTAGGAACACTCCCAACCGAAAGAAAAGAACAACCATAAGATAAAAACTCTGAAAAAGGAAAGAGAAGCAAAATAAATAAATAAATAGAAGGCGAAAAATAAGAAAAAAGAAAATAAAAAAGAAAGAAAAGTCCATCGGAGGCAATCAAGGGTAAACGAGGCATACAATCCCTAATGGATCACCAGTCCCCGTCGGCCCGATAGTAAGCAGAAAAGGGGTCACTTCCTCATGGGGTCTTTCCTTGACGTCTTACCACAGGGTTCTTCTCCATTCTTTTCTTCTTCCTCCTCCTCCTGCATTCTTTTCTTCCTCTTCCTCCTCCATTCTTTTTTTCTTCCTCCATTATTTTCTTCCTCCTCCATTCTTTTCTTATTCCTTCTTCTCCATTCTTATCTTACTCCTCCTCTTCCATTATTTTCTTCCTCCTCCATTCTTTTCTTATTCCTTCTTCTCCATTCTTATCTTACCCCTCCTCTTCCATTATTTTCTTCCTCCTCCTCCATTCTTTTCTTCCTGCTCCTCCTCCTCCTCCATTCTTTTCTTCCTCTTCCTCCTCCTCCTCCATTCTTTTCCTCCTCCTCCTCCTCCATTCTTTTCCTCCTCCTCCTCCTCCTCCATTCTTTTCTTCATCCTCCTCCTCCCCCATTCTTTTCTTCATCCTCCTCCTCCTCCATTCTTTTC
The DNA here is from genome assembly GCF_042767895.1 of Penaeus vannamei. Taxonomy (NCBI): domain Eukaryota; kingdom Metazoa; phylum Arthropoda; class Malacostraca; order Decapoda; family Penaeidae; genus Penaeus; species Penaeus vannamei. Next base: position 35,512,131 of record NC_091558.1, on the reverse strand, counting down.
CTCCTCCTCCTCCTCCATTCTTTTCCTCCTCCTCCTCCTCCATTCTTTTCTTCCTCCTCCCTTCCTCCTCCTCCTCCTCCTCCTTCTTCTTCTTCGGTTTCTCCCAGCGACCACCCTCCCAGAGCACCCTCGGGCCAGAGAGACGACGGCGGAGTTCCTTGAGGAAGGGAGGCAACCGCGGGTCACCTTGGCTCGAGTGGGTGTCGCGTTACCCGGCTGTTTGTGTTCAGAGGCTCCGGTTAATTGCGTTTACAATCGGACGAACACACAGGCACTCTTGTCTGTCGATTGGTAGCCTTCTGTAAACTTGAATACACTCGCAAACACACAGTTTCTGTACATTCATACAGATGTATCTATCCACACACACATATTGACGTGTGTGTGTGTGAGTGTTAAAGATGCATAGAGATTTGAAAATAATTGATAATATATCTACTAAGCCTCCACTACTTAATTTATATGTTTCTTCAGACATCGCTTTACTTATATAATGAATTACAAACTTTAAGAAGATTGCACAAGATATAAACTATATTGTTGATCAGGCTTTTAAAACTATGAACTATCTCTCTCCATAAAAAACCCTCTGTTTACTTTTGCCTGAATTATTCCCATTCTGTAAACAAGGAACCGTTGAACTCCTTTTATTATTTGATTACACCAACCATTCATAATTTTATTACGGTCATTCAGAAAGACAACAGAAAAAAACTATTCGCTACTGACTCTGTCATACCCCCCCCCTATCTTCCATCTTTTCAGGTCGATTTTTAGTTCCCATTTCTTCTTTTTTCTCCCATTCTTGCGCTCCAAAGAAAGTCAGCCACCTTCAGCAAAGCACTTGATTCGAGAGGCACTCCGCAGGCTGTAAACAAAGTGGGGCCTCAGTCTACCTGGCGTCCGAAGCTCTTAACTTACCTGTTTTGAAATGCCATAGGGTAATTTTCTCTTTCTCTAACGGAATGTATGTTATGGTACACTGCCTTTATTTTGGATCCGTCTGTTGCACCGCAGATGGCCGATAACCGCTGTAAACAGGTGTTATTCCCGAGCAGTACTCACCTGAGTGGAAACAACATTGAAAGAAGAGTCTAATACCCGTCAAGTCATGTGCGGTATTTCAGTTCGCTGGATTTCCATGGCTCTGTTTGCTACCATTTATTCGGTAAATTACTCTCGACTTCAATTTCGTTCACTTGATTTACAAATACATGACTAACCAATTCGGAAGGGTGGTAATCCGGGCCGTGAACGCGATAAAAAAGGTTCACTGAAATATAGATTTAAATGCTGTGTTGTTGAAAGATCCCCCTACACACACACAGACACGTGCACCTATACGCACACGAGGCATAGGCTCCCCCCCCCCCCCTCTCTCTCTCTCTCTCTCTCTCTCTCTCTCTCTCTCTCTCTCTCTCTCTCTCTCTCTCTCTCTCTCTCACACACACACACAGGCACACACACGCGCGCGCGCGCGTAGTGTAAATATATATTTATCAATCTATCAGTCCATTTATTCAATCAGTCATTCAGTTAACAAATCTTTCTATCTAAATATATCTTCACGCTTAATATGTCTTTTCCCTTTCCTTCGCATGCCAGTTTTCCCGTAAAACTGCAAATGCTCAGAATTTACGATGCTGCTACGCTTACCTTAATTGTGACGTGAATCCTACAGAGAAGCCTACACAAAGGTTATTAAATCGTTTTTATGTTCAGAGTAGCTATGTAATAAGATGATTTTCGAAGCCCTGTCTCCTTAGCAGACACCAGTAACGTTAGCTAATTACCAGCAAATGATTTATAATGCACCGGGAGATAACATTATTCCAATCGTGCTTTTAATTAATCCAATAAACAACATCACAGGACAGCCATTGATAATATGTTTCAGCTGAGGAGGACCAACAGGCATGTATGATCAGGTGCTTCATTTCATCCGGGTTGAACAATCTGCCTCCTCTGAATTGTGGCAGATGGTAAATCCGGGTTGCGGTAGGGAGGTCGTCAGGGAGCCGTATTATTTAATCTTTGTTACTGTTATTTTTGTTATCATTTTTCTTATTATCATGTTGATTGATATCATTACCATCATCCCTGTCCTCCTTCTCCCCATCTTCCTTTTCCTTTTCCTCCTCCTCCTCCTCATCATCATCATCAGCAGCAGCAGGCTTCTCCTCCTCATTATCACTATCATTATCTTTGTCCATGGGTAATACGTAAATTGCATTTAGTTATTAAATATCTTTATTATTATCGTATTATTATCATTCTCACTACTATAGGTATTATCAGTACTGTTGTTATTATTACCACAGTTATATCTCCTATCATCATAATAATCATTTTTTGTTATAGGTGTTTTGTTTGTAATATTATTGTCGACACGACTGATATAACTGTCATCATAAATAGTTACTGTTACCACTCCTGGGTTCCATCCTTGATCGGTGTTCCTGCAGGAGGAATACACGGAAGCTGTAACATATATACGCAATTTCCTAAAATACACCTCTCCAGCTGTAACCTAGTGGTCGTATCCAAAGACTAAATGCAGCTGATGGCTCAAGTATATTACATCCGCGAGAAAAGCTGCATTATTTGTAGGATGTCGCCACAATTTTATCCAATTTCATTTGCATATTCATAGCATAAATCAACCTCGATTCTGCCACCGAATGTTTTTGTTATTATTACAATTATTACAATTATGATGAGTTATTGTCAAATTTTCATAATCAGGTAAATGTTTTTTTTTCTTTTTCATTTTAATACCGTATTTTTTTCTATTTTTAGTCATCTGCAATTCTCGGAAAGAATATATTTTTTCTTATAATACACGAGAATATTGATTCCTAAGATCTCTAATCTTCTTAAGCCTGTGTTCTTCTATCTTTTTTTTCTTGTTCCTCGCCATCCTTCTTTCCCACGCTAGCTCCTTTTCTGCGTCTTTCTTTTGTTCTTCGCCTGTCTGTTTCTCATTCTCTCTTCCTCTTCTTCTTCTTTTCGCTATTATCTTTCTCTCTTGCTCCTCTTCCTGATTATTTTTGTTTATTCGTTTTCTCCTTGTCCTTCCTCTTCTACGCTAGTTGTTGTCGTCCCTTTCCTTTTCATCTTCATCTTGTTATTTCTTCTTTCTCCTTTTTGTTGTTCCTCCGCCTCTTTTTTGATCACCTTCATCCTCACCACCACCATCATCTTTCACCGTCATCATCATCACTATCATCATCACCACACCGTCATCATCACGACCACCACCTTCATTATCTTCATCACCATCACAACCACCACCACCATCATTACATCACCATCCCCATCACCACCATCATTATCCTCCTCCTCCTCAACATCATCGTTTTCTTCTTCGTTTTCCTCTTCTTCTCCACTTCGTCCCCCTCCTCTCCCTCTCCCTTCTATTCTATTTATCGGGGTTTCTGCTTAAACCTCATTTGTCGTATAATCTCGGGATGAATTTGTCTTTAAAGCTGCTTTAAAGTTTAAATGTGGATATGCATCAGAAAAAAAATATATAAATAGAGAAAGAGATAAAATAGAAGACGAAGAAGAAGAAGAAAAAAGAAGTGGAAGAAGATGAAAGAGACAAAGAAAAAAAGAATAGACAAAATGAAAAAGAAAAAGAAAAAGAAGAGAGCTGTAAGAAAGAACGGAAGAGAGCAGCAGCGGAGGCAGCGGGGAAGCTAATCGCACAAGAAAGATTTTCGTGTTAAGAAAGTGAAGATGGAGGAAGAGCAGAACAGAATAAAGAGAGCGAAGAGAAAGAGGCGTTTGGGATCAGGAGGGAGCGAGCTGCAGCCGGAAGTGGGCGCAGAAAAGTTTCATGAGAATATATTAGTATGATAATTCACATTTACATTGGCTGCGAAAGGTGCTTTGAGATCACACCTTGCATTTGTAAGTATTCTCGCAGTAGCGGCATTTGCGAGAGGTGATGCCCCGTTTGTTAGGCCGCTCGCACGTACGTATGCAAACACCAGTAATAAATACCTCGCTACATACTTCCATGGATAAATACGCGAGGATTACCATTAGTGTATCCTTTACATTACTGCTGTTTCCGTTGTTATATTTACCATATATATTTATAAATCTATGTGTGTATACATGCATTTATATATACTTCTATGTTTGAATTTGCATACACAAGTGATTTTGTTCGTGTCTCTGTACGATAACAAATGACTTTTTATACCAACCTTTCTGACATCAATTTGACTACACTATGTTTGCATTAAAATCCCGTTCCATCAGCTTAGTAATGCCTTCGGCTAGGAGCACATCCCTGCCTGCTTGCTTCTATATACAGAAGAAGACTAAATTTGTCTGGTCAAACAAGGCCTTCGGGCGCCAGGCAAACAGTGTCTGCATTCTTATCGCGACCTTGACCTCGGCTTAGAATAAGGCGACACCGTCAAGTGATTGTGTGTGATTGCGTTTCGATAGAGATAGAGATAGTTAGATAAATAGATAAATAGATAGATAGATAGATAGATAGATAGATAGATAGATAGATAGATAGAGATAGATAGATAGATAGATAGAGAGAGAGAGAGAGAGAGAGTGAGAGAATAAATTGCTAAATAAAAATAGAAGTCAAGATGCAAAGAAGGAAAGAAAGAGAAATTGAAAAGAGCCAAGGAGCGTAGATGAAAGGAGAGATACAGAGAACCCAAGCAAAATGACAAACGGGGAAAATGCAGACGCAATTATGCCAAGTCTCCCAATGAAAGAGTAAACAGATTCAGTTTGATGTTCTCATATTTTCACTTCGCTGGCCTCCGAAGGCTCCGCAACGAAGGGAAAATTCTCTTTTGCTGACGAAGTGCTTGAAGCTGAGTTACTGCTGAAGGAACGTTTTCCCCGGCCGTTCGCTGACTGCTTGTATATCGCGCAAATGGGAATTTACACAGAGCTGGCAACGGTGTGGGCTTAGCGATTTTCTTCGGCTTATAGATTTTTACAGACATACAGACACATGGCATGATGTTCCAAAGCATTACCTATGAATGGTTTAATTTCACATCACTCGTTCCTCTTTGCAAATCTGTGCCGTTGAAATGCAAGCCAAGATAAGACAAAATACTCTAAGGAGTAATTCTCCTTCTTTTGAAATATCTACTTTGAATGCTATAGTTAGTTATTATCATCACTTAAGTATGTCCTTTTGGCTTGTTGTGGCTTGAAGTGACAGGAGCAGAAACAACACTTGTTCGAGCGCCACCTCTATGCTACTCCTAGATTTTTCTTTACCAGTCTTTATTATCTATGGTTAAAGTAAGAGTGGAAGTGAATCTCAAAGAATTAATATGAGGACTATAATGAAATCATGCGAAAGGCCAAAGACCCCTGTTTATGTTTTGAAGCATCGGAGACCACTTTCGAAATCTTTATTTCATTTCTTTATCCTTTTTTTAACTGTTATCAATATCTTTTGTGTAATCATCACTCTAAAATTCCATAGTCATTTCGCAAATTATCATTAAATCGACGGGTGTAAGCTGCAGGTTCGTTAGTGTAATACCAACTTGATACTGTTTCCAGATCAGTGGATGCGGCATTAATGAATATCACCTTTGTCACATGACGTGGCGATCATGGTACACCATATCCATCGCACCCTGGAAAAAGCATACGCACACACATACACACGCAAACACAAACGCACATACACACACACACACACACATATGTATATATAAATATACATGTATTATATATATATATATATATATATATATATATATATATATATATATATATATATATATATATTTGTCTATATCTATATCTATCTATCTAGCTATCAATCAGTCAATATTGATGTATTTATGTTGTTATACATGTACACACACACACAAACACACACACACACACACACATACGCACACATGCACACACACACACATACACACACACACACACACATACACACACACATACACACGCACACCCACAAACACACATACACACACATACACAGACACACACATACACACACAAACACACATACGCAAACACACACACATATATCCTCCTATATGTATGTGTATGTCTGCGTGTATGTATATTTGTGCACACATAAGTAAATACAATATTTATAAAAGTTTTAATCCTCCTTTGACTTGCGTCCCGGCGAGTCATTATCGGCCTTAATGACGACGGCGACAGTAAAGCGCATCTTCTTTTTTTTTTAAGAACGAAACGAACAGGAATAAAATGCACAGAGGGGGGGGAGAGGGAGAGAGAGAGAGGGAGAGGGAGGGGGAGCGAGAGCGGGAGAGGGAGAGGGGGAGGGGGAGGGGGAGGGGGAGGGAGGGGGAGAGGGAGAGAGGGAGAGGGAGGGGGAGAGGGAGAGAGAGAGGGAGAGGGAGTGGGGGAGGGAGGGGGAGAGGGAGAGGGAGAGGGAGAGGGAGGGGGAGAGGGAGAGAGAGAGGGGGAGGGAGAGGGGGAGAGAGAGGGAGAGGGAGGGGGAGAGAGAGAGAGAGAGAGAGAGAGAGAAAGAAAGACAGAGAGAAAAAAAAAGATGAACAGATGCCCAGAGAGAGAATCCAAGAGAGAAAACCCACATCCCAGCAAAGCATCCGCCGGGCCGTATGGATAGCCGATCCTTTTTTCCATTTCTTTTCGGTCACCCGAGACTGGCGAACGAAATCCCCAGGAAACATTATCGACCTTGAGTCACTCTGGCGGGGTCGAGAGAGAGAGACTCGCGCGTGACTCCTGTAGCGCGAGTCAGAACGGAGGTCACGTGACGTCCATGACACTCGGTGATGATAGGCTTTCGGCGTGACATGCTATGGGGAAGAGGAGGGGGCGAGTAGGGGTGTTAGTATTTCACTAGATCTATGCTACTTTTTGATCTTTGTCATTATCTCTCTATCTATCCATCTATCTGTATGCTTATCCGTTTATCTATCTGTCTATCCGTTTATCTATCTGTCTATCCATCTATCTGACTATCCATCATCCTATCTAATTATCTATCTACCTGTCTATCTAAATAAATATATATATACCTTCTCTCTGTCATTCCTTATATATATATATCTTTCAATCTAGCTATGCGATATATCCGTAAATACATACCTATACATACACACACACACACACACATATATATATATATATATATATATATATATATATATATATATATATATATATATATATGTGTAGAAAAATGCATGTCATTACCTTTATTTTAACTATATTTTTATTTATCTCAGAATATGAATTAAAAATAAACACTCTACCGTGTTGTTGAAACCCCTTGATGTACAAACCTGGTTTATTGAAATACATAAGACAACAGTTTCGGAATCCTTCTGGGGACCATCTTCAGGAGGATTCCGAAACTGTTGGCTCATACATTTCAATAAATCTAGTTTGCACATTGTGGGTTTTTCTACCATCTCTGTGTATGCATGTACGTATGTATGTATGTATGTATCTATTTGGACAGAAGATGCAAGGCAATTTCTGTAAATATGTTACGGAAAAGCTATTATTTGTGTAATTGCAATTAGTTTTGATATCACATACTAATGATGATAAAAGAGACGTTTCGTTACAGAACAAAAGGGAAAAACAACATATAAACTGTAGCCAAAAGAATTCCATCTGTATCAATACAACGGGCTCCAAATAGCCGATGCAGTTTAAAGACTATTTAATTGGAAACAAAAAATAAATAGTGGTTTTCTCTGGCAATTATTTCTCGAGTCTGATTGTGTAGCTTTCACATGATCCTGCCTGTGAGGTTTATGATTTAAAAATCTTGGTTTTGAAGTCACTGTAGTTTAAAGAATCAGGAAGTTTGTGTTTTGAATTTGAGACATAATTGTGGCATTATCAAAAGCTTTCTCTTTGTCCTTTCAATAATATATAAACTAAAATGGGAATGTTTTTTTTCTAATCTGGAAAAGATTATACCTTGTCTATGTCCAGGAACTCTAAAATTCTCGGTGGGATTTTCTTTCCATATTTCTTTTCAAAATTATACTTTAAGTTCGAATACCCTGCAACTTATTGGAATACATATTGATGCATCTTCTTATTCTTATCAAAAGTGCTTGACATAGCTTCTTAGAACATTATCATCAAGAATACAGGGTATCTTAGCGAAGAAGGGGAATCCACTTGCAAACTGTCTTGTGTTTGGGTTTCTGGCCCAATCACATCCCAGGTTCTGACTTCCGTTTTAGGTCGCCAGCCCATAGGACACGTTTCAGGTCACGATCCCAGAGGAGCCGTTTTAGGTCACGATTCCAGAGGAGCCGTTTTAGGTCACGATCTCAGAGGAGCCGTTTCAGGTCACGATCCCAGAGGAGCCGTTTCAGGTCACGATCCCAGAGGAGCCGTTTCAGGTCACGTGCCCAGAGGAGCCGTTTCAGGTCACGATCCCAGGGGAGCCGTTTCAGGTCACGATCTCAGAGGAGCCGTTTCAGGTAACGATCCCAGAGGAGCCGTTTCAGGTCACGATCCCAGGGGAGCCGTTTCAGGTCACGTGCCCAGAGGAGCCGTTTCAGGTCACGATCCCAGAGGAGCCGTTTCAGGTCACGATCCCAGAGGAGCCGTTTCGAGTCACGATCCCAGAGGAGCCGTTTCAAGTCACTATCCCAGAGGAGCCGTTTCAGGTCACGATCCCAGAGGAGCCGTTTCAGGTCACGATCCCAGAGGAGCCGTTTCGAGTCACGATCCCAGAGGAGCCTTTTCAGGTCACGTGCCCAGAGGAGTCGTTTCAGGTCACGATCCCAGAGGAGCCTTTTCAGGTCACGATCCCAGAGGAGTCGTTTCAGGTCATGATCCCAGAGGAGCCGTTTCAGGTCACGATCCCAGAGGAGCCGTTTC
>NC_091558.1:35485760-35498260 GCF_042767895.1 Penaeus vannamei | reverse complement strand
ATTAAAGATACAATCTCTCAGATATTGCGGTTAGAACACATACACACAGAGCTTCGTTTGTACCGCACTCCATATGTCCCTGTTTGTCCAACCAAAATTAATTAGTTTTCTGTTTGTCTCCTTTTCGGGATACGAGGGCGAGGGCGAGGGAGGGCGGAAAAGACTATGCTCTCCGCCCAGTCCAGGAATGTTTACGGAAGAAAATATCTAGTCAAGGAAAAGAAAAGAAGAAAAGCAGGGGGGATTGTTGGGGGGTGGGTGTAGGGGGTGGGTTTTGGGGGTGGGTTTAGGGGGTGGGTGTTGGGCGTGGGTGTAGGGGGTGGGTGTAAGGGAAGGGTGTTGGGGGAGGGTGTTGGGGGTGGGTGTAGGGGGTGGGTTTAGGGGGTGGGTTTTGGGGGTGGGTGTCGGGAGTGGGTGTAGGGGGTGGGTGTAGGGGTGGGTGTAGGGGGAGGGTGTTGGGGGTGGGTTTAGGGGGTGAGTGTTGGGCGTGGGTGTAGGGAGAGGGTGTAGGGGGTGGGTGTAGGGGGTGGGTGTTGGGGGTGGGTGTCGGGAGTGGGTGTAGGGGGTGGGTGTAGCGGGAGGGTGTTGGTGTTGGGGGTGGGTGTAGGGGGTAGGTGTAGGGGGTGGGTGTCGGGAGTGGGTGTAGCGGGAGGGTGTTGGTGTAGGGGGAGGGTGTTCCGTTTTAAAGCCCTCCCCTCCCCATTTCCCTTCGCGTGGAAAGATTTCCCTGACAAAGGAACAACAGGAATTCTCATAAATGGCGGAGGTTGAGAGGACAAATCTATTGCCGTTTGTTCAACATCCCCATCTCTTCTCGCTGTAAAGTTTCTCTGGAAATATTTCAATAACACTCGGTGAAACATTCCGTGCAAGTCTTTCCTCTACTTTTGATACTGTTTGGTGCAAAAAATCACTTGTTTGTGTTTATCTGTTTATCTGTTTATCTAATTCATAGGGTCCGTTGAGGGGTTTAGTTAAAAAAATATTTAAAGATATTGTTTGTATTCTCTTCTTATTGTTTGTATTAATTCTCAGAGTGTTTATTCGGGGTTCAAGTCTGAATGATTAACACACCTTTAAAATTCTTTGAAAGAAATACGGTATATAAAAACAGAAACTATATAAAGTGAGAAAGAAACGAGTTAAAGGAGTAAAAAGAAAAGAAAAGAAGAGAGAGGACTATAGAGTTACGGTTTCACAACTCTTTGCCTGAAAAAAATGAAAGAAATTCAACAGACTAAAATAAATTCTATAAAAAAGATTTGCATGTGTGTTTTCACCAGCATATGAATTTTCCCCCCAAAGATATATTCTATTGTGTCTAACACCAATGATAATTCAATACTCATTCTTGTAATCTATTCCATATCTATCAACTTCTAATCATTTGACGGCCAGATTGCTTGTATAAATACTCATCTCTTCTTAAATGATCATAATCTCCCTATCGATCATTCCGTCACCAAGCCAATGCGACTGTCTGTCCAAAATCTCTGAATGTTTTTACATATCTGTCTATATGCCAGTTTGTTGAAATTGTGTGAGGCACGTCTATATAATTTTGATTATGAAGACGTGCATATACATAGAAATAAATACATGTCTATCAGTCTACACATACATATATACCGGATAAATAGAAAAATGTATATCTATCAGATAGACAGCTTATCATGCATTTATTTTTGTGTATACGCATGCCCTTTTATAAGAATATTTTTTGGGTCGGGCCTCCCACATTTCTAACAAACTGACCGTATATCTCTTTTACTATTCTCACACCTCCCAGTATGACTGCCTACCTGCCTATCTCTATCTAATTCAGAGATGTGGTTTCAGTCTGTCAATCTATCTCTCATTCTATCTACCACTCCTTCGCCTCGCAATCTCGTTTTCTATCTATCTATTTGCGTGATTTGCTTTAGCTGTCAGGCAATATCCCTGTCTACCTATTATTTACCAAGCAGTCTATCTCATTGTCAGTCTGTTTATCTATCTTCATCTGTCAGCTATTTATCTAGATTTCTCTTTCTCAATGTATATATGTAGATCTACGTACAATTAATCTGTGTATTAGTCTCTGTTTGTTATTCTGATTGTGTGCGGACTTTCATACCCACTTCTCTCCCTATGTATCCTTCTACATATCAGTTTGTCTATTCATTTGTTTGTTTATCTAATTGTATATTCTGTCCGCCTGTTTATATGTTTAAGTATCTATCAGTCTATCTTCCTATCTGGATATCTATCTACCCTTCTGTCTATCCATCTACCCATCTTTCTGCCAATGTCTGAATTTATAGATTTACTTATATTTTAAACTCGAAAAGTAAATAGAAATAATATCGAACAGTGCAAGAGACACGTTCTGAAGATAATGGACAAGAAATGAATTGGAGAGAATGGAAAATCTGTAGAAAGTTGGACGAAAAAACTACAAGAAAGAAAAGAAAACTTAAAACAACGAAGCAAAAAATATCAAAACTAGAAAAAAGAATACGAAAAATCGCATAAATGAAAGAGATTATCCCCCAGAAAAAAAGAGAAAAAAAAGAAAAAAAAGGAAAAGAAAAAGAAAAATGAGGAATTGTTACAAAGGACAGAAAAAAGACCGAACAAAAAAATCTGAGCTTAGTCGAGAGTACACAAAAAACGACCCCAAAAAAGGAGAGATAGAGAAAGAAAGAGAAGCTCAAAACGAATAAACAACAACGGAAAGAGGAAGCTAACATAACGAATAAAGTCAGCGAATATAAGCGCGTTTAACAGAAAAGAAAAGAAAAGAAAAGAAAAAAATCCCGCAGCGTCATTTCAAAAGTCAACTCTACAGCAGGCAACCGCTCGATTTTTTTTTTTTTTTTTTGAGAGAGTAATGTTTAAACTTCAGCTCAAACCAACCAGCCTTAATGGCAGATGGGTAAGTCTCGTCTTTTTCTTAAAAAAAAGGAGAGAAAAAGTTAAGAAAGGATGAAAATTGTTGTTAAATGTTGGAAAAGAGGCTTTAAACGGATTCGTCATTTTTATCGCCACAAAACTGATTATCCTCACTACTGTGATAAGCAGAAGTAGCCTTACTATTCATTATAAACAGTAGTATTAGTTCAGTAATTGTTTTAACTTTTACTATTATTTTTGCTTTAACTATCATCATCATTATACCTTTCCAAACGGAGAAAGGCTGATAGTAAAATGATTTAACCTTATAAATTTACTGCAATATATTATCTTGTAGTTTTTATATGAATATAATTTTCAACATTTCGCTACCCTTTCGCGAACCTAAAAGCTACAAAAAACAAAAGGCAAAAAATCTGTTCTAAAGACCCACCATAACCCCCTCCTCCCGTACTCTCACTCTCTCTTTCTCCCTTTCTTTTCCCCCCTTTTTTCTACCCTCTCCTCTCATTCATTTTCCCCTCTGCCTGTCCCCTCTTCATCCGCTTTCGCTCTTTCTCCTTCCCTTCGCCCAATCCCCCTCCCCCCCCAGTCTCTCGAGGCACAGGACTCCCCTTTGTGTGTCCCGCGGTAAGCCTGCCTCGGATTTTGCCTCTCTCGCTCTCGCTTCCTCTGCCTGTTTGTTTGTTTGTCTGTCTCGGTCTATTTGTCTGTCTGTCTGTTGTCTCTCTCTGTTTGTCTGTCTGGCTGTTGTCTCACGTTCTACTTGTCTGTCTGTTGTCTATGTTTTTTTCTCTGTCTGTCCGTTGTCTCTCTTTTTCACTGTCTGTCTGTTGTCTCTGTCTATTTGTCTGTTGTCTCTTGTCTTTTTCATCTTCTGTCTGTTGTCTTTGTCTCTCTCTGTCTGTTTGTCTGTCTCTGTGTAAATGTCTGTCTGATTTTCGCTGATTGTTTTGCTAATTTTCTCTATCAGCGTTTGACTATCAGTCTCTCTGTTTTTTTTCTTCTCGTTCTTCTCTTTGTTAGTTTGTTCACTAGTCTGTTTCTGTTTGTCTGCCTGACTCACACACACTCTCTCTCTCTCTCTCTCTCTCTCTCTCTCTCTCTCTCTCTCTCTCTCTCTCTCTGTCCACTACCCCTCCCTCCCTCCCCACTCTATCCCCCTTTCCCTCCCTCCCTCCATCGATCCCTTCCACTATCCCTCCCTTTCTACCTCTCTTGATCATCCGATCTCTCTCTCTTTATCTCTGTGTGCTGTGTCATCTTGCTGACCCTCGTCCAATCTCGCGCGCTGCCAGTGGATGGTAACCCCGGCAATTCCGTGCTCACACGGGATGATTTAGAAGCAAATAAACAAATAAACAAGAATATTTACTGTAATAAATGGAATTAAAACTAAATAGTTTATTATTAGTTTTAAATCATTATTCTCTCTCTCTCTCTCACTGTCTCACTCTCTCTCCTTGTTCCTTCCTTCCCTCCCTTCCCTTCTTTTTTTTCTCTCTCTCACTCCCTCCCCGTCCCGCCCTCCCTGCCTCCTTCCTTCCTTCCCTCCCTTTCTCTCGTTCTCTCTCCCTCTCTCTCCCCACTTCCCCCCTTCCCTCTCTCTCCCTTTCTCCCTCCCTCTCTCTCCCCCTCCCTTCCCTCGCCCTCCCATGGCAAGTATTATTCCTTACGTCTGGTGAATGTCTATTGTTTGTTCCTTTCCTTGTTTCTCTTTCCCTTCGGTGGACCTGGAACAAGGAATGAAAGATGATGTGACCTCGAAGAAACAGATTAATAGGGAAACGAAGCGGTAAGTAGAATAATAAACGGATGAATAAGCAACAGGAATGAATAAGTGTCTCATGAAACAGGTCTAAAAGCTAATATATTTATGAATGTGTAAACAAATGAGCAACTCAAGTCGTAAAAAAATTATATCTAATTAAAACAGGAGATAAGGTTATAGACAGATAAAAGAAGAGGTAAGTGACAATGTTAATGATAGACTTACTGAATGAAGAAGCTAAATGAAAAAAAAAATGCAAATCACAGACTGGCTATAGTAAACATATAGTAAAAAAAGACAAAAAACAAAACAGAAATTAGTGGGAAAATACGATAATGAAGCTTAAAAAGAAAGATAAAAAACAAAAAAACAAACGATCCCATCTGCTCGAAAAGCTACACAAAGAATGAAAAATATAAATTGTACGAGACATCTTTTCGATCTGACATATCTCATCCCCCCTCCACCAAAAAAAAAAAAAGAAAAAAAAAAAAAGAAGAAAAAAAAAAGTCTGCAAAGCGAAATGTCGCTCTTGTTAGGGACGGAGCCAAGCACAGCACAAGCCCTGGAGGAAAATGCAAACAATACACAGACACATTAATGTATTGGTCCGTTTCTCAAATATTTACGAGCGCCAGAAATGTACCCCGGGCGAGCTGTAGGCGGAAGATGTATTGAAGAATCGACGTTTCTCTCTTTCTTTCTTTCTACTGCGTTTTTTTTCCATTTCATTTTTTTTATTTTCTTTTTTTTCTACTCTATCCTTCTCTTTTATATTTATGTTTTTTTGTTTCGCAAACATATTCTCTTCTTTTTCATCCCCTTTTTTCTAACACTTCCTGCATTTTTCCTATTTCTCCCTCTTTAGTCCTATTTCTCTCCAAACCCATTTTTTTTCTCTTCAAAGCGATCCATTTTTCCGCTTCCTTTCATATGATTTTTTTCCCCATCTTTATCACTCACCCTTGTCTTCTTCCTCGTATTCGGTGCTCTTGTAATATTCTTCAAACCATTTGTATTCGTTCGCCGATGTCTCATCACCTCACACTGTCTCGCTCTCTTTCCCTTCGTGTTTGTCATCTCCCATTCTTCGTGTTTTTTTTTTCTTTCTTTCTTTTTTTTATCGGTTCTTGGTTCTTATCACTCACGCCAACGCGCAGTCTGGGGTTCTGGCTCAGTTATAGTTTCTCGTGTCTGTTTTATCTTTTTCCGTTATTTTTGGGCTATTGGCTGTGTTCTTTCTTTCTTTTCTTTTCGTATTCCTGTTAGTTTCTCTCTTTCTTTAGTTTTTTTTCTCTTCTCTCTTTCTGTTTGTTTGTCTTTCTCTTTCTTACTTGTATTCTCTCTCTCTCTCTCTCTCTCTCTTTCTCTTAATATTTCTCTCCCTCTATTTATCTCTCTCATTCCGTCTGAATTGCTCCCTCACTCCACCCTTCTCTCTCTTTTCCCTAAGCCCCATCTCTATCTTTCTCCCTTTATCTCCTTTCTCTCCACCTTCTCTCTTAATTCCACTCTTTCCTCTCCTCCCTCCACCTTTCTCCCTTGCACTCTCTCCTCCGAAAATAGTTTCCGAGAGTCCACCGTCTTATCAGCTGCTTGCGTAACTGAAACACGCCAGCAAAACACGCTTGTTATACCGATACTTCAAGTAGGGTCCGCTGTGCAATGCCGCTGTTTTCCTTTTGTGTTGCATTTGCTTCTCTCCTTTTCTTATTTTCAGTAATCATTTCATTTGCGAATTTACCTGTGCGTGTGTGTTAATCACTGACCTTTCTCTATATTTCTGTCTCTCTCTCTCTCTCTCTCTCTCTCTCTCTCTCTCTCTCTCTCTCTCTCTCTCTCTCTCTCTCTCTCTCTCTCTCTCTCTCTCTCTATATATATATATATATATATATATGTGTGTGTGTGTGTGTGTGTGTGTGTGTGTGTGTGTGTGTGTGTGTGTGTGTGTGTGTGTGTGTGTGTATGTATATATGTATATATATATTCTTCATCTTCTTTTCTTTCTTTCCTTTTTGATGATTATCTAATTAATATTTAAGTATCTATTTGCCCTTGACTTTGCCTTCTTTCTTCTCTTATTTTTCCCTCGTTCTCTCTCTCTTTATTGCCTCCGTCCCACACGGATATAAAGAAATATCTATCCCATTCTTACAATAGGTCACGCTCTTGACATAACTCTGCCTTTACATCTTTACTGCCTCTAAATTAAGATTTTTTTTCCTTCATTTAAACTCTGTTGAACACTATTAAACTTCAGGCCACGACGATAGCGTGAACTTCCTTTGGTATTTCCTCTTTTCATGATTTCTTTTCGTTTTTTCTTTGTCCTTTATTCCCAACTTTCTTTTTTTTCTTCTTTTCTTTTCTTTTCTTTTCTTTCTTCTTCGCTTCACCTTTTCACATTAGCGTAATCTTCGCATAGATTATTCTTCTTTCTTTTCTTGAGTTTCTTTTTCACTCTTCCGTCTCTTTGTTTCTCGTTGCATAATCCAGGGAGGATGACCACTCTGGGCGCCGGGCGTGGGCGGGCGAGTGGGCTCATCTGTGCGTCTGTGTGTAATTGTCTTTGTCTGTCGTCTGGCCCCCCTCTCTCTATCTATCTTTTTTGTATCACATGTATATATATGTATATATATATATATATATATATATATATATATATATATATATATATATATATATATATATATATATAAATATATATATATTTATATATATATATATATATATATATATATATATATATATATATATATATATATATATATATATATATATATATATATATATATATATATATATATATATATATATACATATATATATATACACACACATATGCATTCATGTATGTATGTATGCATGGACGTATGTATGCATTTATGTATACATATCTATCTATATATCTATATACCTGTCTACCTATCTATCTGTCTGTCTATCTATCTATCTATCTATCTATCTATCTATCTATCTATCTATCTATCTATCTATCTATCTATCTATCTATCTATCTATCTATCTATCTATCTATGTGTTTATGTATGCAAAAAATATAAATGTATACATTTATGTATGATGTATTTACACTAATTAGTATGAAATTACTTATAAGACTACACAAATCTCTAAACATTAGGAATGATAACAGTTGCAAAAGGACAAAGATATCAGCAATACCATGATATGATGATGATAATAACAGTTATGAAAATAAAAATAGGAAAAATATTGACAATTCTGATAATAGTAGAAAGATAAAAGAATAATGATGATAAAAAAAAACATAAATAGGAATAGAAATAATAATAGCAATTATGAAATAAAGTAGTAGTAGTAGTAGCAAGGATAATAGAAATTATAGTAATAATAAGAATAACGATAACGTTAATAATAATAGTAATGATGATAATAATAGCAATGATAATAGTAATGATAATAATAGTAATGGCAATAACAGTAGTAATAATGGTAATAATATTAATAATGATAATGGTAATATGAATGATACTGATAATGATGATGATTATTGTAATGATAAAAATATTGATAATAACATTGATAATGATAATGATAACATTGATGATAATAATCCTAATCCTAATGATAATAATGAAATTTATGAAAATGATAATGACAGCAACAATGATAACAATAATAGTTATGATAATCATAATAATGATAATAGTAGTAGTAATAACAATATTGATAACGAAAATAATATAATAATAATAATAATAATAATAATAATAATAATAATAATAATAATAATAATAATAATAATAATAATAATGATAATGATAGTAATAAAAATAATAACAATAATAATGATAATAATAATGATAGTGATAGTAATAACAATGATAACAGCAAAAATAATAATGGTAATAGTAATAAGGATAATAATGATAACAATATTGATACTGATAATAAAATTGATAATAATAATGATAATAGTAACTGCAACAGCAATAATAAAAAGAATTATAATTATGATAATAATAATAATATTAATGATAATCATAATAATAATGACGATAATGATAATAATAACAAATATGATAATAATGATACAATAATAATGATAAATACAACAATGATAATTATCTTGATTATAATATTAGTCGCGGTAGCGGAAAAAATGATAATAACAATGATGATAATAATGATAATTACGATAATCATGACAATATCGGGAATGAAAATGAAAATAATATCACTGATGGTAATGATTGTAATAAGGATTAGTAACAACAACAAAAAAACAACAATAATAATCATGATAATGATGAGGATGACGCTGATAATGATAATCATGATGATAGTAATAACAATAATAACAATGATGATATAAATGAGAATAATAATAACAAAAATGATTATAGTAATCACAATAATGACAATAATAGCAATTGTAAAAAAGAAAAAAAGAAAAAAGGAAAAATAATAACAATAATAATAATAATAATAATAACAATAATAATGATGATGATGATGATGATGATGATGATGATGATGATGATAATAATAATGATAATAACAATTATGATAATAATTATAACGATAACAATAATAATAAGAGTAATAATAATAAAAGATATAAATTGACGATGATAATCATTACAGCAACAATAACAGCAAGAGTGAGAAAAAAAATAGTAAAACGAAAAATGGGATAAGCATAAATAAGAATACTGCTAATTCTGCTATTGCTGATGGTGATGATAAGTACACAACAACACCAACAAAATAACATTATATTGATGATAACAATTACAGTTATGATAATAATAGTAGTGATAATGATAATGTTGATAATAATATTGATATAAGTCATGATAATTATGATAATGATAATGTTAATAATGATGAAACATAATGATGATAGTAATAATGATAATAAAGTTAATAAAGATAAAACGTAATGATGGTAGTAATAAAAATGATGATGTTAATAATGATAAAATAATAATGATAATGATGATGATAGTAATAGTAAATGATAATGGGAGTGATATTGATACAACTGCTTCTAATAAAATAGATAATAATGATAGATAACAATAATAGGCGGTGGTAATTATGCTACTACTTCTTCTACTACGACCACTATTACTAGTGAAGCAATGATAATGATGAAGATAATCATAATGGTACTGCTGCTGCTGAAGATGATGACATAATGATAGTAAAATGATAATAATGATTATAACAATATTAATGATAATGACATTAATAGTAATAATGATAATAATGATAATGATGATGATGATAATAATAATAATAATAATAATAATAATAATAATAATAATAATAATAATAATAATAATAACAATAATAATAATAATAATAATAATAATAATAATAATAATAATAATAATAATAAAAATAATATTAATGATAATAATAATGATAATAATGATGATAATAACAACAACAACAACAACAAAACAACAACAATAATAATAATAATGATAATAATAATAATAATGATAATAAAGATAATGATAATAATAATGATAATGATAATAATAATAATAATGATAATAATAATAATAATGATAATAATAATAATAATGATAATAATAATAATAATGATAATAATAATAATAATGATAATAATAATAATAATGATAATCATAACAATAATAATGATGGCAATGACAACAATAGTAATAACAGTAATAATAATAATGATAATAATAATAATGATAATAGTAATAGTAATAGTAATGATAATAGTAATAGTAACAATAATAGTAATAGTAATAATAATAATGATAATAATAATGGTAATAGTAATAATAATAGTAATAGTAATAATGATAATGATCATGATAATAATAATGATACTAATTGATGACGAAAATAATGATAATAACGATAATAGTAGTGATAATGATGATTACAATGATGATGATGATGATGATGATAATAATGATAATGATTATAATGACAATAATAATAATGATGATGATACAGTAATAATGAAAAAAACAATAACTCCGACTAATGAAAATAAAAATGAAAATGATGATAATAACAATGATAATGATAATGATTATGATGACGATGATATTACCAATAATTCGCGTCATTTTCATTATAGAAAATTATGGCTATACCACTGATACTTAAGATGATGATGATAATAACAATAATAGTACTACTACTACTACTACTACTACTACTACTACTACTACTACTACTACTACTACTACTACTGCTACTACTACTACTACTAATAATAATAATAATAATAACAATAATAATAATGATAATAATGATAATAATAATGATAATAATAATAACAACAATAATAATGACACTAATGATAAAAATAATGATAATAGTAAAGATAAAAACAATGAAATAATAATGACGATAAATAATGATAACAATAATGATGACAATGACGATGCTAAGAACTGGAAGCGCTCGAAAAAGCAATAGGGTCCCTGATGCAATAGGAATATTCACACTTGAAGAATTACATTAAAATCACTTCAAGTACACAGGCGACGTTCGTAAACGCAGCCTCCTTTAGGGTTATAAAGGTAAATGATAATAATAACTATGCAACTATACAATCTTTTAAAATATATCGTAATCATGATCACGACCAACATTAAATAGCATCTAAGTTATTCTAAGACACACCTCTGGTAAATAAATAAATAAAGAAAAATCTGTTAATTACTTTTTGGGTCATCCTGCTAACCAACCAACGCACAAACAACAAACATGATGTTAATGATAATAATAATAATAATAATAATAATAATAGTAATAATAATAATAATGACAACAACAATCATAATAATAACAATAATGATAACAAGAAAATAGTAATAACAATAATATGAACGATGATAATCATGTATATACTTTTTTTTAAATCCGCAATAGAAATAATCATGGTATTGAAAGAAGAAGAAAAAAAGCGAAAACCAAAAGAAACAGCCTGCCACACAGGGACGTCGCTCTGCTCTGCCAAAATGTTTCGTTCGTTCTTTCCGAAAACGGCGACCAAAAATGAGGCAGGGCTTTCCCTTGTTTCGCGCAGACGGCGAGCGTTCCTGTGGAGTTTTGGCACATGATAGACATATGCAACCGTCGTGGGGTATGGTAGGGGGGAGAGGGGGGGAGGAGACAGGTGGGGAAGGGGGAGGGAGATGGGGAAGAGGAGGGTAGGGCAGGAGGAAAAAGAAGAGGTAGGAGGAGGAGGAGGAGGAGGAGGAGGAGGAGGAGGAGGAGGAGGAGGAGGAGGAGGAGGAGGAGGAGGAGGAGGAGGAGGGGAGGAGGAAGAAGAGGGGAGTGCAAGGAGAAGAGGGCGGGGATGAGGGATGAGGGGGAGGGTAAGGGAGGAGGGGAGTACATGGAAGAAGAGGGGGAGGGTAAGTGAGGAGGGGAGTGCAAGGAAGAAATGGAGGGGGATAAGGGAGTGGTTGAGAGGAGGAGGGGGAGGGAGAGAGGAAAAAAAGATGAAGGAGGAGAGGGGGGGGTGAGGAATAGGGAAGCGGGGAAATGCAGTTATCATCGTTATCAATATCATCGCTATCGTTATGGTTATTGATATTATAATTATCGTTAGTATTGTAAATAATTTATTACTACTGCTGGTGCTATCATTATCATTATTACTAACCTTCATATTATTATCATCATCGATATCATTGCCATTATCATCATTATTGATGTCATCATTATCATCATTATTATCATTATTATAATTATCATTATTATTATTACTGTTATTAAAGTTATTGTGTTTATCATCACTTTATTATCAAAATCATTATTATTGGCATTATTATTATTATTGCTATTG
>NC_091558.1:35448260-35450760 GCF_042767895.1 Penaeus vannamei | reverse complement strand
ATGAAGTTATATCCTATAGTTTTCAGGCTATTCAAAATGTATAATTCAAACTATAAGATATTCTAACAACATACATATATATACCTATCTATCTATCTATACATATATATATGTACACACACACACACACACACACGCACGCACGCACGCACGCACGCACACACACATAAATATATTTTTTCAAAATCAAAGTCTATTTTTGCTACATACTAAGACTGAAAGTTGATTGGCGCGATCTTGTTTAAGTTTCCAACACGCGATGATAAGCACACTTGATCCCATTCTTTCGCGAGAAAAGTGCTTGCTTTGATGTTACCGACAATATCTGCAGAACTTTTATCAAGAGCGTCTCAACCCGGGGGCATTCTCTGGCTGGAAGAAATTACACCTAAGCTTTCATTTAATATGGATTCTGTAGCTAAAAGGATTTCTGACGGCTCAGCTTCCCTATGGCAGTCCCGCTCATAGACTATCTGTAGTCCTTATGTGTGAAGTCCTAAGTTTATATTCACCTGAGATAGGTATTTGCATATTACTTGTGCCAAAGACCTTGAGTGTGGAGCGGTTCACTGAATGCCAGAAAAGTCTGTGGTCATCGCAGCCCGTTCGTGTGTATACGTACATGTGTGCATACATGTGTGTTTATGTGTTGATGTATGTCCGTGAGGAACGTAACCTCACCTTCACCGACTGCATGGCTAGGGTGATGTAAGTGTCATGAGTAACTAGTAATGTTCGTCCACAAGTGATTAAGAGTAAAAAAAATGATCCCGATAGCCTCACTGTGCACGTCTGTTAAAGTTAGTTAAATGTGATACACCATGTCCGTAGACTTGTGTAAGCGTATGGTTTAGTGAAATGTTGCGTGTGGAATCCGTAGAGTCCTTCGATGTTTCCCCTTTGCCAATTTGTGAGTATACCACATCTATTACAAAGACACACAAAGCCAAATACGAACACACACACACACACACACA
Source organism: Penaeus vannamei (assembly GCF_042767895.1). Lineage (NCBI taxonomy): Eukaryota > Metazoa > Arthropoda > Malacostraca > Decapoda > Penaeidae > Penaeus > Penaeus vannamei. The sequence goes on along the minus strand of NC_091558.1, from coordinate 35,449,783 downwards.
CACACACACACACACACACACACACACACACACACACACACACACACACACACACACACGCACACACACACACACAGATAGAGATATGTAGATCTTTATTGACCGCAAATGCACATGGATACATCAGTTAGACACAGAAATCATAAAAATGTTATTACAACTAGTTAAGCAACATCATTTAAAGAATTAAACCTGTTGTCCATAAAAAAACACTGTCTCATTATAACCTGAAAATTAAACATATCTTGAACCGTTTAGAGTAAAATACAGATACAAAAATCTCGCCCACTATTCATCACTTGCCTACAGTGAAATACTATTAAATCACTAAATTGTAATAGTTACACTACCATTTAAGATCATAATCAAGTATAAAAATGATAATTGAATTAAATGCACACACACACACACACACACACACACACACACACACACACACACACACACACATTTACTTGAATATATATATGAGAGAGAGATTGCGAGAGATCTATAACTGAGTAACTGCAACACGGTTGCCTCTAAAGACAGCTGGTTATTATCCCCATTTTTATTCTATCTGTCAATATATTTACTCTAAGGATTACTACCCAACTAATTTCCCGTTTTCTGTGTCTTCCGCAGGCGGGAGATCAGCGCACTCGAGGCAGAGAACTTCAGTTTAGAGCGCCAGTTGTTCAGTTACCAGAAATCGATCGCTTACGCTCACTCGAGGGGCGCGGTCGTGGACGATCCTTCAGAACCCAACGACTATCCTCACGAGAACTACTCCAACGGCAAGAGAGACTACGACACCAGAGATTACTCCACGCGGGACTACGACTACGCATACAATGATCTGCCAGAAAGGTCGTTTTCTACAGATACTGAGTATGCGTGAAAACGCCTTAATCACCTGAACTATCTGGTGAAAAGAGTCAGTGATGCTTTACGAGATATTCGCAACGTATGGGAAGAAACCAAAATTAAATTCTCTCTCTATAACAAAATAAAGAATTGAGAGACACGTAGTCGATAAATCCCAATTAAATATATGAATACCAAAAAATACTAAAATAATACTGGAATCCCTTAGTACCGTACGACTCTTTAGTACAGGTAATATTATATGCTGTTTCTGATAGAAGCTGAGGATGTTTTATACATCTAGCAACTGTACATATATACGATATATGTTTGTTCTAAATCATTCTGTGTTTTAAGGACAAAAGACAAGTCTTATTGTGTGAAATTTCAAAACTATGAACGTGTACATGTCGGTGTGTTCCCAGGGATACTAGCTGGACCTGAGCTACAGAGCAATCATTAGTAATGACACTATTTTTGGTAAATCTTTCATAGCTACCGCGATGTATTTCAGGGTTACAGGTAACATTTACAAATCCATCCATTTTCGAAAAGTCCAGTAGCAGCAGCTGTTAGCGTGAATGCAAGGAGAAAGCAAAGACGTGAATACATAAGGTGGGCCTTATTAGGGAATGCTTGAGGGAGGATGTTGTGACTAACGCGGAGCCAAGAAATTA
>NC_091558.1:35420760-35423260 GCF_042767895.1 Penaeus vannamei | reverse complement strand
GATAATAATAATTATGATAATAATAATGACAATAATAATGAAAAGTCATAATAAAAATAATGATGATAATAATAATAATAATAATTATAATTATAATAATTATAATACTAAAGTAATAATGACATTAATAATATTGACAATAGTAATGATAATCATAATAACAAGGATAACAACAACAATAGTAATAATAATAATGAAAATGATATTAAGGATAAAAATAATAGTGATGATAATGATAATGATGATAATGATGATAAAATCTATGATATTAACAATAGAAATATTAATAATAGTGACAATAACGATAGTAATGATGATGATAACAACAGGAATGATAATAATGATAATATTATTAATGATAATTATAAAAAATAGCACTGATATCAATGCTTATGGGCAATAATGGCAATGATAATGATAATGACAATAATAATTATAATAATCATAACATTAATGACAATGATAATGATAATAATAATGATAAGGATAATAGTAATGATAATAAAGATAACAATACCAGAGTAATATTAATGATAATGATGATGATGATGAGAATAATGATAATCATAATGAACAACAAAAAAGGTGTGATAATAATAACAATCATCTTCTCAACAATAATGATAATGAAACTGCTATTTATAATGATAACGATAATGATGATGCTGGTGGTAATGGTGATCATAATGACGATAATGAGTATTGTTATAATAGTAATCAAATAGTGTAATACAGATAACATAAAAATATATTAACAACAGTAATAATGATGAACCGTATTCGTTGCGAAAAATATGGAAAATGTATGAATGAGAATGCATACCTTTTCTAAATGTCATTGTAATAATAAGAATTTTTATCAATTTTTTTCGCTTCGTTTTTATCGTGGCTGTGTTTCTTCTCGTTTGTTTGTCAATGTTAATGTGATTGCTTTTGTGTTTAATGGGGATATTAATAATGATGTCAAGTTCTATAAACAAAATGTAACTTTACTACGCATCGTTGAAAACAAAGCACTCGGAAGCAAATTAATACATCAACTGTCAATACAGTAAAAACTCACGCTTCGAACTCACTGAGAGATCCTCGTCGGATGTTGTAAATCGGAAATGGACGGATCATTTAGCTTTTCAGGGCGTCTGATGAGGAACTCTTAACTATAAACATCATCTTTTCATTCAATTTCTGTTTTATCAGTGTCGACATTAGCTATGTGTGTACACTACTATTCTGTTGATAGAAATATATGGACAATATTCACTATCTTACATGTTATAAGATTACAATACTCTTTATAATGACATTTCTGTCATACAATCCAGAATTCCTTTTTTTTTTAGTGATTCTTCTAGCATCATCCTCTTATCTGCCCCATGCACTTCGATCGAATCCCAACCTCCATTATGTTTTCTTCAACGGAGCATTATGTCGATCAGCATTCCTATCCACTTCGCGTCACACTGTATTACTTTCGTCCACCCAATCTTCCTCAGCGCCTATGCGTCATAAGGATGGTCATGCAAAGTCAGGCCAGATTACTATACGTCTGGTTACGCTCCGCTAAGCTGGCTAACATAGGGGTTAGGGCAGCAGGGGTGAGTTGCCAATCACTGGAACGCTGGACTGTGAAGTTCATGTTTACAGTCGTGTTTACTTTGCTCATTGACGTACAGCCGGATATGAATATTAGTCCAATTGTTTAGTTAAGGCTGGAATATGATTGGATCGTTCGCATATAAAAGAGAATGGTACATGGGGAGTCAATTAACTGGGAAAAATATAAATCACGTATTTCCACAATCCTTTTATCATTCGCCGCGTTCCTCCCTCACTATTGCTTTATATATATATATATATATATATATATATATATATATATATATATATATATATATATATATATATATATATATATATATGCATACACACACACACACACACACACACACACATGTATATTTGTATATATACATATATACATATATATACACACATATATATATGTATATATATATGTATATATATGTATATATATGTATATATATGTATATATATTGATATATATATATATATATATATATATATATATATATATATATATATATATATATATATATATATATATATACATACACATCTCTCTCTTCCTCTCCCCTTACACACACACATGTATATGTATGTACATATATATAAACATGTACATACACATTCGCGGGTGAGTGTGATTGAATCTATTGATGTAAGATTATTAACAGTATGCGTGTGCGTGCTGTTGCTGATACATACATTTCTTTTCACATAGACATTGCTATGTCCTCTCTTCTCCCCAATTCCTAATCTCCTTCTACTTCAGTTTCCCCTCTCTCTCTCCCTCCGCCTCTCATCGTCCCGTTACCATCCCGGTCCCTCTTCTTGCCTTTGTTCCCGTCCCCTCACAATCTCCTCTTCTCCCGTCTCCTTATTATTTCCTCTCCTCATCCACCATTCCCTTCACATTCGT
>NC_091558.1:35388260-35395760 GCF_042767895.1 Penaeus vannamei | reverse complement strand
GAGGAACCATGATTTTTCTCAGCCATATGGGGTCTTTGTCTCTCTCCCTCCCTCCACCTTCTTCTCCCATCCTCTTTTCTAACTTTATGTGTCTATCAGTCTGTGTCTCTCTAATGATCTATTTGCCTGTTTATAGCTCATTTTTCTTTATCATTTTCTCCCTTATACATACATACATACACACACACACAAACACAGACATATATATATATATATATATATATATATATATATATATATATATATATATATATATATATATATATGCACACACACACACACACACATATTTATGCGCACACAAGGATACACATTGCAAAAGGAACAGCGAAGGGAAGGACAAGAAAACACACGAATATGCCGAAGGCCTTTTCGCTAATGCTGCGTCAGGGCATACATGTTGTATATTCGTCATGAATTCCACACACACACACATATGTGTGTGTGTGCATGTTTGTATATATATATATATATATATATATATATATATATATATATATATATATATATATATATATATATATATATATATATATATATATATATATATATATATATATATATATATATATATATATATATATATGATATATAAATTTATAGCGTAGCCCACCAGGTCCTTCAGGTGGGTCACACTATAAAGATAGCTCCCATTTCAGGCAAGAAGATCGGAAATATCATAAGGGAAAAGAGGTCAGACCACACTAGGCCCCTTAGCCAGGTGTACAGGTTACCCTTTGGTGACTGTGATAAAGTTTACATAGGTGAGACAGGACAAGGACTCCATGAGCAACGAACTGGCCAACAACGCAGCGCTCTCCGACGTCATGACACGAGGAGCGCCTTCGTTGTTCACGTCGACATTATCAGCCATCTTCTGAAATGGTCCCAGACCTCCGTCATAAAACAAGGCTTGCCTCCACAACAGAGAGTAGAAGTAGTGTATACCTATTCAACAAACAGCTTCAGCACCGAAACGGGGAGCCACGAACTAGCCAAGGTCGTCACACACTTGATTGCCGACGTGACCTGACCACCCAGTAATTGGATATATACATCTATATATCTCTTATCTTGCACATTAGGTCAAAAAGAAATAGCTGACACAGGCCTGGCTGAACTGAACTGAATCTTATCTTGTATGCGATTAAAATCATTAAAGCGAAAAGGCCTTCGGCATATTCGTGTTTTCTAGTTCTTTCCTTCGTTAATTCTGCTGCAATTTGTTTGTTGTAACAAGTCCAAACGCCGGATCATGGGGTGTATCTAACTGACGTCGTAAGACTGGCATGGGACCTGTTACTTGCATAATCCGTGACCGTTTACTCAGGGTATACAGGCATCTAGCTTGCTTCCCTGAGAATGATAATTCTGCGTGGAGGGCGCCTCGCCATGAGGAAACCCTGTAGCTGGAAGCGAAAGGAGGATGCGACTATGCGCCCCTGTCAGCGTCTGCTCCTATGGTGATGATGATAATGTGTTTGTATATATATTCACATACACACACTCTCTCTCTCTCTGTATATATATATATATATATATATATATATATATATATATATATATATATATATATATATATATATATATATATGTATGTATGTATGTATATATATGTATGTATATATATATATATATATATATATATATATATATATATATATATATTATATATATATATATATATATATATATATATATATATATATATATATATATATATATATATATATATATATATATATATATATATATACAGATTGATACACACACTCACACATATGCACACATATGTATGTGTGTGTGTGTATGTGTGAGTGTGTGTGTGTGTGTGACGTGAACCCGATCAGACTGAAAGTACAGGCACTGTTAAATAAATAGAAGTAATTACTGGTCCTAGGGGAGTTGGCAACACTGTGATAAATACATGCTCCATTTTTTCCCTTCGTCGATACGGTAGTGAGGGGTAAATTTTTTTCGTGTGTCCCCTGTTTAATGCACCGTAAACCGTCATTTATCTTCCAGTTCCCATCTATTAGAGGTCCTCAATCTATTTAGAGCACGTGAAGAAAGATGTCTTGGCGACGATATTGTCGAAATGCGGGTTATTGTCTGTTATGGTTGGAATTTTGTTTAATATGAGGTGATACAGATACCTAATACCGAGGGCATTTTCTAGCATCCATGTGAGATAACTAACAGGCAAGAACATACATTTATTTGTCTTTTTTTCTATTTCTCTCTATCTTTTCTCTTTCACTCACTCTATATCTTTTCTGTTTCTCTCACTCTCTCTCTTCCATTTTCTCATTCTATCATTCTTTCTATTTATCTCTCCTCATAGTATACAATATTTACTCCCTCCCCAAATGGTGTAAACTTTTCTCAATATAATTAAATGCGGCAAACTATACCCGTAGAGTTATAGCCATTTGAGAATATGATTATATACTTACTATACTCTCTCTCTCTCTCTCTCTCTCTCTCTCTCTCTCTCTCTCTCTCTCTCTCTCTTTCTTTCTCTCTCTCTCTCTCTCTCTCTCTCTCAGAATATTCTATCAATTAATCATTTCTGAATGCACGCGTATATACCCTTAATATCATAAACCTTTTTTGGCATAGTGATTAAATAATTCTTCTCCCTCTGAATACTGCATCATCCGAGAGGAAAATTTCACGATTTTTTTTTCTAATTCTGTTATCTGTCTTTACTGTTCATGTGTATCATTAAGGGGGATAATGTCCAACGGTAATGGTGAAGTGATGCTAATGTCGACGAAGTGGATGATAATGATAATACCGATGCTGATGGTAATGATGATAATGATAATAATGATGATTGTAATGATGATATTGATAATAAGGATGATGTTGATGATGATAATGATAATAATGATAATGATTATAATAATGATAATTATTATAAAGGTAATTATAAGAACAACAAACAACGAAGCCAAGAATGATAATTATGACAACAATACTAATACTAATAACAATGAAATTGATAATAACAACAATGACAATGAAAAAAATGTCGACATATAATGATGATAATTATCATAATAACAATACTAATAATATCACTAATACTAATACTAACACTACTATTACTATTACTAAAAATGATGATAATAATAAAATAATGATAAGACCAATAGCAATAATGAAGGCGATGATGATCATAGTGAATGAAATAATAATCTAATGATAATAATAATCTAATGATCCTAATGATTATAAAAAAATAATAATACGATAATAATAATAATAATAATAATAATAATGATAGTAATATTAATAATAATAATAACAATAATAATAATAATGGTAATAATAATAACAATAATAATGATGATAATTATATTGATGAAAATAATAATAATAATAATGATAATTATATTGATACAAATAATAATAATAATAATGATGATAATAATAATAGTAATAATTATAACAATAATAATAAAGAAAATTATAATAAATATAATGATAATGGTATTGATGATATTGATAGTGGTATCTATGTTTATAGCAATTATAGCAACAGAAAAAATGATAATATTCCTTTGAGGAAATGACAATTGAATAATAATTGTATTGTATTAATCATGGCAATAATAATAATAATAATAATAATAATAATGATAATAATAATAATAATAATAATAATAATAATAATAATAATAATAATAATAATAATAATAATAATAGTAATGATAATAATAATAAAACAAAAATAATAACAATAATAATAATGACAATAATGATAATGATTATAATAGAAATCGTAATAATAGTAATAATAATAATGATAATAATAATGATAATGACAAAACGAAGTATGATAATATTAATGATAACAACAATAATGATAACAACCTTAATAGTAATGATAGTAATGCTAGAAAAGGACGGTAACGATAGTAAAAACAAGAATAACTAGTAATAATGATAATAAAAAGGATGATAATAATAGTGACAAAAATAATAATAAAAATGATAATAATATTGATAACATTAATAATAACTATGATAAAAATAGTGATAAAAATAATAACAATGATAATAATGGTGATAAAGATAATAATAACAATGATGATGATGATGAAACTACTACTACTGTTACTGTTACTAATACTTCTACTTCTACCACTATTACTCATGATAATAACTTTGAAAATTAAAATAATAACACTGGTAATAACAGTGATTCGTATAATGTTAATAATGCTAATAATAATAATCGAATAATAATAATAACAAAAAATAATAATAATAATGATAATAATAGTAATGATGATGTAAATAATAATAATGATAATAATAACAATAATAATAATAATGATAATAATAGTAATAATAATGAGAATAATGATAATGATAATGAATATAATAATAATTATTAATAATAATAAAAAATAATTAATAATAATAATTATTATAATAATAATAACAATAACAATAACAACAACAACAGCAACAATAATAATAACAATAACAATGGCAATGATGATAATAATGACAATAAAATGATAATGACAATGATAATGACGATAATATTAATAATAATGATAATAATAATGACAACAGTAACAATGATGATAATAATAAAAATAACAATACTGATGATGGTAATGATTACAACAATATTATTGATAATAGCAATAACAATTATAATGATAATTATGATAATGATGAAAATATTGATGAAAAATAATAATGATGATGATGATGATGATGACAATAATGATAAAAAGTAGTAATGATGATGGTGATGATGATAGTAATAATAATAATATTAACAATAATAATTATGATAATACCAATACTGAGGATAACAATGATGATAATAATAGTAATAATAATAACATTGAAAATCTATAAAAAAAAATAGTTATAACAATAATGAAGATAATGAAAAAAAATAATATTAGTAATGCTAATAATAACATCACTAACAATAATAAGTATGGCAATAATAATTATAGCAATAGTAATCAAGGAAACAGCAATAATGACGTTACAACTAGTAGAGATAATGATGATAATAACACCAACCAACACTATTAATACCAGTAATGACATCAATAAATACAATAAATACACATCAGCACATCTTAATGATAGCTGATATTGATGAAGAAATTTGACATGCATTGATTTACCAAGTTTCACCACGTTTCTTTGGATTTCACTCTCCCATTTTTCTCAATAACTTTCTCTGATCTTTCTCTTTACTTTTGCATTCCATATCAAATCTATCGATAAAACTAACCTTCCTCAATTTCGGTTTTGCGCAACCGTTCTCCACCATTACAATCACATATTCAAATACAGCGTGGTAGCAGGCGTTGATTCAAGATGAAACATTACCAAACGACCAGAGGAAGACATCTTTAAATAACACTTCGTTTCATGGCAAACAATATAAGTTCTGTTGGAAACTCAGAAGTTATAATTACACCTAGACACCCAGATTGACTTTGGACTGCTCCCTTAAGATTGCAGATGGGGTTGAAGTCTTTTAAGAAAGGGAGAGAAGAGGAGAGAGAAGGTTGGACTGTACGAAGCAAAGGTGTTGTTTAAACAACGAAAAATTACATTGTTTTTAGATTATTTGACAAATAAATGAAGTCGATATGACTTCCATACATATAGTTTGAATATGTTGCTCACTACTATAACCTTTCCGTAAGATGGTTATCATCACAATTTCATACTAGTATTATGTTTTGTAAGTGATAGGAAAGATATTTAATGAAAGCGTGTATAGACGTCTGTTCAAGGCATATTTTAGCGATGTAGCTTCTAGTTATCATAAATGATAAGGCTAATGCATATATGCAGCCCGAGACAACAGAGCCATACTGATTATGATAATGAGGACAATAGCACCGATAGTAATGATAATGATAACGAGGAAAACAACACATGGCGAAGGTAATAGCAATTGCAAAGGAAACAGCAACAACAAGAGATGCACCAACATTAAAGAAATTACAAAGAAAAATGAAAACCCGACCAATCGAGCTGTAGCAAACGCTAGTAGCAGATAACGGAATTTAGTAGACGTTGCGTTTAACTGTCGACAAATCACTATCCATATCCTTGAATCAGCAAACAAAACAGGAAATTGGGAAATCTCTTATACTTAAAAAGCAAAAAAGGCCATTCAAAAAGTCTTTAGTCTCAAGTAGCTCATCGTTTGCAATCCTTGATTTTCTATATGACCCACAAAATGAACAACAAAACAACATTCGATTTCATGTTAAGATATCAGATCTGGTGCACATATCGCAAACTGAACAGGCAAGAGAGTGTGATGTACAACTAGGAATGTTTTTTTTAGAAATTTTATGACGAAATTTAGTGTACTCTGCAGTTGTTGCCATGATGGAAATCTTAGATAAATCAACAGTGTCCATACACAAATTCGAGGAATATTAACAATGATAGTAATAAATTATGATACTGATATCTTTAACAAAGTATGAATAATGAAAATAATAGTAATGGCAATAACAGTGCTGCTGCTGCTGATGATAATGATGATAAAAATAATGATGATGATAATAATTATGATGATAATAATGCTAACAATGATAAAGATACTAATAATCGTGATAATAACGATAATGATAGTAAAAATAAAATGAATGATAATGATAATTATGGTAATACTGATAGTTATGATAATAATAGTAACGATAATGATGATAACAATAATAACAATGATAATAATAAAAATGATCACAATAATAATGACAATGATAACGATAATAATAATGATGATAATGACAACGAATGATAACGATACAACAACTCCTACTACTGCTATTACTATAAATGATTATAGAAATAATAATAATTATATCGATAATACGAACAATAAGGGCAATAATAACAACGATGATAATGATAATAAATAATGATAATAATAAAAACAATGGTAGTACTGATAGTACCCATTATCATTATGATAGTAATGATAACAATAGTAATGATAATAATAAAATAGAAAATGATGACAATGAAAACAGTAATAATGATAATGATAATAATGATGCTGATGATAATAATAATAGCGACATTACTAAAAATGACAACAATAATAATAATAAAGTGATTAATATTGATCAATAATGATAACAGTAACAATGATAATAACAATTAAAAATCAATGACAATAATGATAGTGTCTATTATCATTATAATAGTTATGGTACCAATAATAATGATAATGAAAAAAATGATGATAATGAAAATAGTAATAATAATTATGATAATAATGATAATGAAATAAAGAAATGATAATGATAATGAAAATAGTAATAAAGATAATGATAATAATAATGATACTGCTACTACTACTAACAATAATAATAATATCAATGATAATAATAATAATAATGATAATGATAATTATAATGACGAAAGCAACTATGATGTTAATAGTGGTAACAATAATGATGATGATAATAATAATAATAGTAATGA
>NC_091558.1:35373260-35378260 GCF_042767895.1 Penaeus vannamei | reverse complement strand
TTTAGGAGAAAAAACAATGAGATACCGATTCCAAACTCCAAATTGATTTCGTTCACCTTCCTAATAAAACGTATAATGCATTTTTTTTTCTCTCTCATCTCCCGTGTACTTTGACTTTGCAATGTGGAGTCACGTGTTATTTGCTTCGACCCCAACGAAACATGTAAATGCTAAGTCCCGTGGAAATTTATTTACATGTGCAGGAGATAATGCTCTTTGGAAGTGGAACGCCAGACTACTACGCTTATGTTTATATAAACGGATTTGCAAAGAGAACGAGTTAGCGGAAGAGGAATATAGATTGAAAGAGAGAGAGAGGATATAGATAGATAGATAGATAGATAGAGAGAGAGAGAAGAGATAGATAGAGAGAGAAGATATATATATATATATATATATATATATATATATATATATATATATATATATAGAGAGAGAGAGAGAGAGAGAGAGAGAGAGAGAGAGAGAGAGAGAGAGAGAGAGATTGATGCAGCGAAATGTAGACACAGTTACTCATGCGACCTTGTTATGAAATAGATACGTGATTACTTTCCAAATATATGTACAAAAAAGCATCAACAGATACAATACAGAAAATATGCTATAGGATTTTGCAAGCACGTCTAAAACAACAAATAAAAAGAAAGACAGAAACCAAAACAGAACAACAAATAAAGTTTCGGCCTGCAGCTTCTTGTCTTTGCTTCTGAGCCATCAAAAAGAGTACCTTTCGCCCGCAGAGAAAACTTAGAACAACAAAGACGGAAATCGGGATTTTTTTTCCCGGGTATGGTGGTGGAGATGGTTGGGGGAGGGAGGGAGGGAGGGAGGGAGGGAGAGAGAGAGAGAGAGAGAGAGAGAGAGAGAGAGAGAGAGAGAGAGAGAGAGAGAGAGAGAGAGAGAGAGAGAGAGAGAGAGAGAGAGAGAGAGAGAGAGTGAGAGAGAGAGAGAGAGGTAGACAATATATATATGTATATGGATATATATATATATATATATATATATACATATATATATATATATATATATATATATATATATATATATATATATATATATATATATATATATATATATATATATATATATATATATATATATATATATATATATATATATATATATATATATATATATATATATATATATATAAAGAGAGTAAGCAAGATCGGGTCAGAAAAAACAGATAGAGAACTAACGCAAAAGAGAGAGAAAGAATCAACGAGAGAAAGAGAGTGCATAACGTGTATGTAGAATTTCCCCGTGATCTTATTTTCATTCTTTTGCGTCAGAATTCATTTCCACATTCCCTGGATTCGCATATAGATGACATCTGAATATCCGATGCATGTTGATGTGTGACTGAACGTCGCTTGACGGTATGTACAGCGACTGACACTTTGACGTGATGTTAACTTTTTTACGGTGTTTTTTTTCGCAATTGTGCAATGATTATTATTATTATTATTATTTTATTTAAGCCTACTTCAACGTCATCCACATTATCACCCTCATTAACATACTGGAAATGGTACAATGGTTTTGTTTTGATATCATTCCAATTAATGATATCATTGCTGTTGTTATTGTTTTGCTGGTGTTGTTTTATAATTTTCGTCTTAACTGTTATTATCATTTTCCCAATCACTTTTACTTTTATTACTATTATCATAATTGTCATTATTGGTACCATAATCATGTTAAGCATTATTTTGCTTTCATGACAATGTTTATTACAGTCATTATCATTATTGACATGATAACTATCAACGGTATCATATTACTAGTATTATTTATATTGCTATTACTATTATCTTTATCATTATTATTATTATTGTTATCAGTCTTATTTCTGTTATTAGCATCGTTTTCATTATTTCTATATAAATGGTACTATCTTTATTATTATTGCTGTTATTATTGATATTACTTTCATCATTTTCATTATCATGAATTTTATCATTACTACTTTTAGTAGGAGAATTATCTTTATCATTATCATCATCATTATGATTAAAATTGCTGATTGTATGATCATTATAGTTATATGTTTTCTTTTCTAACATCATTATAATAACTTTCGTCATTATCATTTGCATTCTTATTATCATAATCACATTCATAAAAATCAATTTCTTCTCATGATTACAATTGGCATCCGTGTGATTACTACAGTTATAATTACTATTGCAATTACTATTATTATAATTTGAGTTGTAATTATCACGAACATCATTATTTTCATCACCATCATTATCATCTTCATCACCGTAATCCTCCTCATCATAATGATCACTGTACTTTGAATCCTTATTTTCAGCATAATTATTATCACTATAATCACATTATCGTTAACTTTATAACTGTCATGATTACAAATATATCATACAGGAAGTGAGGATTTCAAGGCATTACACATATTACTAACGTTTGAATGCTATTCATTACGTCTATATGCACATTCTCTAATACTTGAATCTGTTTGAAGAAGAAAATACAGTGGATTATAAACATCTATCTATCTGTCTGTCTATGTATGCGCATGTAAATATACATATGTATATATTTATACATCTATCTGTCTATCTAATCTATCTATCTATATAACCTTTTACATATATATACACATTTGTGTATATCTGTATCTATATCGATCTATCCATCTACATATCTGTATATATATTTATATAAGTATATATATGTATATATACATATGCATATATACATATATATATATATATATATATATATATATATATATATATATATATATATATATATATATATATATATATATATATATATATATATATATATATATATATATATATATATATATATATATATATATATATATATATACGCACATACAAACATACATACATACATACATACATACATACATACATACATACATACATATACATATATATATATATATATATATATATATATATATATATATATATATGTATATATATGTATATATGTATATATATGTATATGTATATGTGTATACACACACACACACACAATATATATATATATATATATATATATATATATATATATATATATATATATATATATATATATATATATATATATATATATATATATATATATACATGCACAAATACATACACACACACACACACATACACACACACACACACACACACACACACACACACACACACACACACACACATACACACACACACACACACACACACACACACACACACACACACACACACACATATATATATATATATATATATATATATATATATATATATATATATATGTATATATGTATGTATGTATGTATGTGTGTGTATGTGTGTATTACATGGATATGTGTGTATTTGTGTGTGCAACTTCCCCAGTAAAGTTTTATCATTTAACGAGTATACTTTAGATACATAACGCAGTGAGTGATTATCACGCGATAAAAAAGAACAGTTATTCATAAGAACGCCACTGATAACACTTTACAACAGAAAATAACGAACAATGATAGTGATTACCTCCTGCAGATTAAAGTAATATCCCCTCATTTCTGGCACTGGAAATTACTCAGTGCCTCTCATACGTTTTTTTATGAACTCTGTCAGTGACAAAATTAAGGCGGTCTTTGTCGGTTACGTTGGCCATTTACCTGAATATTATGTTCTATATGGAAGAATTATAAGAACTAAAACATCAGCGCCAAAATACGACGGTGATGGCCAATGGCTATTAGGGAATTAAAAAACTTAGTAGACGCTATCTCTAGGCTTATGGCGTCCACAGACACTTGCCCATGTACCTTATGAGAAAACTGCACCTGGATAAAGCAGCTGTAGACTTTATCCGCAGCTATAATCCCTAGGGGTGCTACAGCAGGGTAGTTTGGTCTCGTAGACTTAATTACTAAGTTATAATGAAGCAGAGTAACGACGCTTACCAACTTTAGATTATTTTCTATCTCCTACACATTGCCTTCTAGATATAAGTATTACAGACTTCTTAGAACTTATACTCGTCTACTTCGTGCTGTGAGAGCTCTTACGACATTACCCAAGTACTGCTATAAAGAATGGAAATATTGTAGTTTCGAAATGTTTAATGCCCTTTCCTGGCGAAGAGGCAGACATGAAAATTACATGATGTAGCCCAGCCCTTTCAGACTGTCACGTTTATTTTTCATTTCCTTTCATATTTTCCATCACCATAACATTATCACTCTCATCCTAGTCTTCATTTCCGACAGCCAGACAATGTGAATGAATACACTATGTTGGCGGCGACGTTGATTCTTCAAAAGGGATAAGGATGATCATGTAGAGAGGATGACAAGCAAGAGTCACTGTGATAACACATTCAGGGAGACCTAATGTTGGCGTTTCTTTTCAGTTTTCTTTCTTTCCTTCTTTGTTTTTAATTCTTATTACCTTTACTGAACGGAGGAGCTAATGATTTACTTTTCATTTCTTGGATTTATTGATCTGTGCACTGGTACTGAGCTAGTTCCGTGGTCTGGCAGAAAAATTAGGAGAAAGAGTTTCTTACGGATTCTGAGGAATTTTATGGGTGGATTATTTATCACCCATGGACCAGTTAATTTGATGAAATGGTGAGGAGATGAGTAGCTTTACAACAGATTGAATAGGTTTGTGGTTTTAAGAGTATCTAGGGGTTAATTGTGAGTCGATTCGAAAGGTAGAATAAGTAGATTTATTCCTATTTCCATATCATTATCATTATTATCATCATCACCACAAACATCATCTTTACAGGCATTATGATCACTAATAATACGTATGTATATGTACGTATGTATTACAGAAACTAAACTCCTTATGCAGAAGCGTAGGGACACGAAAAGATCAACAAAACAGACTTAGCAGAACTAACGAAGACTATAGATTACAAAGTGCAGAAAGATGTACAGCAATTCAACAGTAATATCAAGGACCAGCATTTAAACAACTAAAAGGACACTTGGAATAGGT
>NC_091558.1:35348260-35350760 GCF_042767895.1 Penaeus vannamei | reverse complement strand
AGACTTGATTTTTAATAGAGGAAGAAAATTAAATTGTAATAGTTCCCTCTTTAGGATGATGTTCATAATAATAACTATATTTAAGGATAAGGATATGGTTAAGGATAACAGTAATAATGATAATCATAATGATGATAATAACAGCAATGATAATGATGATGATGAAGATGATAATGATAATAATAACAATAATAATAGCAATGATAATGATATTGATAATGATAATAAAACAATATATATATATATATATATATATATATATATATATATATATATATATATATATATATATATATATATATATATATATATATAACACATATATACATATATAGATAGATTGATGTATATATTATTCGTGATGTTTGAGAGGCATGTATTTTGCGCCTTAAAGACTCATAACAAAAATTACTGCTGGAACAGTTTCTCCCACAATCGTTTTTTTTTAATCGGGTTGTGTCGCCGCTTTGCAGGGGCGCTGTTGTGTCCTCTCTAATATGCAAGACTGGTAAGAGCGATATGAAAAACAAGCATTTGCATCTGTAGTAGGTCCACCTCTCAACATCAGCGATACGATCCATGGGAAGGCAAAGAAGGCCGTCTAACTTGTCACTAGTGTCGTAGCTTCAGTTGAAGACAGCTTCGTATTTCTACTCAGGGTTGAATCGTTCTGGTATATATCAGGTATTTGAGTTGGCCCCAACCCTGATATATATATATATCTCATATGTATGTAATTATATATATATATATATATATATATATATATATATATATATATATATATATATATATATATATATATATATATATATATATATATACACACATACATATACATCACACACACACACACACACACACACACACACACACACACACACACACACACACACACACACACACACACACACACACACACACACACACACACCTATACACACACACATACGCACACACACATATATTTATATATATTGGGGTTGGGTTTAAGTTCAAGTACCTGATATATCATAAACTAAGATACATTTGCTAACTTTTCTTGAATGCATTTTCATAGCTAATGAAATTGTAACCGGCATTCTTACGGTATTTTAAGTTGAATACGTTTTAATATTTATCTTATTTGAAATGATTTTTCATTGCCGGACTTCTCAGTAATGATTTCACCTCTCGTAATGTTATGGGGTCATTAGCGCTATGAAAATTGCATTAGCATTTGTACTCTGATAAAGAATGCTTTTCTTTTCTCATTAGTGGTAGTGCCTGCTGCAGACGACTATGTTTTCCAATTCGCTTAATAGTTCCTTTAAGTATTTTTTTTTTCGTTTAAAGTTGCCTGAAAAACTTTCTGGGCTACATTTTAGTGAATAATGTTCTTTTACAAGTAATATACAGTAAAAGTGGTTTTACAACTGAAAAGTTTGCAAAAATAAAGGAGCCTTCAATTCTACCAGTTTTTTCTGTGCATGTGTGTGTGTGTGTGTGTCACACACCCACACTCACACCCAGAGCCAAACACACACACACACACACATATGTGTGTATGAATATCTATCTATCTATCTGCCTATCTATCTATCTATCTATCTATTTATCTATGTATATACATATACATATTTATGTATATACATGTATTCATATATATATGTGTGTGTGTGTGTGTGTGTGTGGAGGTTTGTCTGTTTTGAGACATATCTACTAAAGTATACGGCAATCTAGAAATAAGTGTAAGTCATGACCACCAAGTACTTGCAGAGTAACCTCTTGACGTTGCATAGATGTTGCCAATGCTGCCAGAATAGATTTTATACGGAGATTAGAGGGTATAGAATCAAATGTGAAATTATTTAGTTTTTTTTTCTTTGTTTTGTATTATTACTAGTAGGGAAAACATTTACTTTTCAGATTTATCGTATTTACCGTATTCTTGTTTGCTTGATTAAAACGAAAATCCAGGAACATGACCTACTGTACATGCGAAAAAAATCAATGTTTTGAAATGTGAGGAATGATGTTCCCTCTTTTTTGTATCAAATTTTATTTGCTCCAGCAGGAAGATCAGTTGCTCCAAAGTTTAAAAGAGGTGCGTATGTTCTCAATTACAAGCTATGAATCGATGTTCGATGAGGTCTTTTCAAATATCCAATGTAAGACCGATTAACGTAGTTTGTAAATGTTGCTGAACAATGCCCGCATTTAAGTTTTCTGTTCGTACACCACTATTATTAGAACTTTGGACTATCGGTATTGGTTGTAGATTCAGATGAAGAACTTTCTTAAGGGTGTGTTTTAAATCTCTATTTCTCAGTCCCTCCCTTCCCCTCACTTCACTTCTCTCATCTCGCATCTCTGTCTCTCTCTCTCTCTTTTTCTCAGTCCCTCCCTCCCCCTCACTTCACTTCTCTCATGTCGCTTACCCACATATAAACACATATAGTGTAAACGGTGAAATGACACACGCACATACTATTTTGTATATATATGCGTTTGTTTGTAT
>NC_091558.1:35310760-35338260 GCF_042767895.1 Penaeus vannamei | reverse complement strand
ATTTCACACACACTTCATCGCCATTACACATTCACACGTTTCATGAATTCAAACACTTACATGTGATTTAACAATATCCATAGTGAAATCACTCTATTATCTGAAATTGTGTTTATATCATAAATATACCATGTATCCTTCTCGTGGGAAAATGGTTCTGTAAAGAATGTAAAGTATTAGATTCCGTTCCCATTTACAAAGCAATTATCGCGTCCGATATATCAGGCGCCATGTCGCTGAATACTCAAATAATGTTCACCGACCATGTACATTGAGAAGGCATAGATAAATTCGTTTGCTGTTATTGATATCAAACACTAAATATATTGCATTTAGTTCAGTTATTGGGGAAGAAGGTATCAATGTGGGTCTTACAACTATATACAATATGAAACTTACAACTGATGTGATGTGCTGAGGAAAAGAAAGGTATAAAAATGAAATTCAGGTTATGCCAAATATTAGTTTATATGCAATGCGTTTTATCGTATATATCTGACATATGTTGCTCATGTCAAATGCATGCACCTAGGAAACTGACGTGCAGTGACTAGTAGTATTGTATTTCTGACAACTGTTCCATTAAAAGAAGAGAAAATACCTAAATGTTATGTATTGATTTATACACATCATTTTCTGTAGTCAGTCTTTTATTATTCATGAGCTTATGCTACTTATCAAATATTTTTCACACTTACCCGAAATTCATTTCACTTGAAGACAGGTCTCTGAAG
Organism: Penaeus vannamei; assembly: GCF_042767895.1. Lineage (NCBI taxonomy): Eukaryota > Metazoa > Arthropoda > Malacostraca > Decapoda > Penaeidae > Penaeus > Penaeus vannamei. The sequence continues at coordinate 35,337,526 of NC_091558.1, read as the reverse complement.
TTCTATTAATTTTGAACAGGCAAGGTAGACGGATTAACACTGTCTTTCCTGTGAGTTTCATGAAATTTAATTTGGCGAAGAGAGGTACATTGGAAGTAGTAGTCACTTAAGGCGAGGTTTGTTAGTACTGTATGCCTTATGACTAGGAATAAGAGCGCATCTGTATCAAGTGATAGGATATTTCGACAGAGTTATGCGTGTGGTGAATATATATATATATATATATATATATATATATATATATATATATATATATATATATATATATATATATATATATATACCACACACACACACACACATATGTATGTGTGTGTATGTGTGTGAAGTACGTGAGCGCCAGGTAAGTAAGGCAAGTAGGAGTAGGTAAATAAGGCAAATGAGCGCCAGTTAAGTAGTTCAAATGAATGTTAGGTAAGTAAGTGAACACCAGGTAAGTAGGTGAAGTAACCACCAAGTGAGTACGTGAAATAAGCAGGACAAATGAGCGCCAGGAAAGCAAGATGTCCAATGAAAGTTAATCTCAGTCAGGAAAGTGTCCATATAGTGTAGTGAGTGCAGCTAAGAAAGTGAGTTTCAGGTAAGCAATCTAAGTCCCAGTAAGTTGTACGCTAGGTAAGCAGGACAAGTTAGCGCCAGGTAAGTGAAATAGGTGACCGCTAGGTAAGAAGGACAAGTAAGCTTTAGGTACGTCTGGCAAATTTGCGCCAAGGGAGGTGACCGCCATATATGTAAAATGTAAAGATGTAAATTAATTAATGTTGATACTAGACAGGAAAGTGCCAAATAAATAAGGTGAGTGCTAAGTAAATAGGACATGTGAGCACCAGGTAAGGCAAGTGAGCGCCAGGTAAGAAGAACAAGTGAGTGATATGGAAGTAGGGCAAATGAGCACCAGGTAAGTAGGATACTAGGGAGGTAGGGCAGGTAAGCGTTCAATAAGAAAATAATGTGAGCACCAGGCTAGTAGGCCAAATTAGCGCCAAGTGAGTGCGAGGTGAGTGGGGCAAGTTAACACCAGGTAAGTGAAGTAGGTGAGCGCCAGGTAAGTAGAGCAAGGAAGCGCCAGGTAAGTAGGGCAAATCAGTGCCAGGTAAGTAAGGCAAATAAGCGCCAGGTAAGTAGGGCAAATGAGCGCCAGGTAAGTAAAAGTTGGGCACCAGGGAGGTAGGTCGGTGAGCCTCAGGTAAATAGGACAAATTAGCTCCAAGTGTGTGCTAGGTAAATGGGTCAAAATAGCACCAGGTAAGTGAAATAGGTGGGCGTCAGGTAAGTTGGCAAGTAAACGCCAGGTAAGTAAGGCAAATAAGCGCCAGGTAAGTAGGGCAAATGAGCGCCATATAAGTAGGACAAGTAAACACTAAGTAAAAAGGGCAAATGGCCGATAGATAAGTAGGCCAACTAAACGCCAGGTAAGTTGGACAAATGAGCGCCTCGTCAGCAGGGCAAGTAAGCGCTAGGTAAGAAGGGCAAATGAACGCCAGGTAAGGGAGGCAAATGAGCGACACGTAAGTAGGGCAAATTAGCGACACGTAAGCAAGGCAAATGAGCGCCAGTTAAGTAAAGCGATTGCCAGGGAAGTATGGCGACCGCTAGATATGTAAACTGTGAAAATAAAAATTGAATAAAAATACCATTCAGAAAAATTGAGTGCCAGTTATGGTGAGTGCAGCTAAAAAAAAGTGAGCTTTAGGTAACTAATGTAAGCGCCAATTATTTATGACAAATGAGTGTCAGGTAAGTAAAGGAAGTGAGCTTCAGGTAGACAGACAGGAAGGTGTAAAATGTAAAAACACAAGTGTGTATCAGGAAGGAAGGGCAAGTGAAAGGCCTGGCAAGTGAAGTGAGCGCCAGGTAAGAAGGGTAAGTGAGCACCAAGTAGGGTAAATGATTGCCATGTAAGAGAGCGCCAAGTAACTGAAATGAGATCCAGGTAAGTAGGGCAAATTAGCGCCAAGTAAATTAGTGCTGGATAAGTAGGGAAAAATAGCACCAGGTAAGTTAGGCAAGTAAGTGCCATGTAAGTAGAGCAATTAATTGCCAGGTAAGTAAGGCAAATGAGCTCCAGGTAATAGGGCAAATAAGCGCTAGGTAAGTAGGGCAAATGAGCGCCAGGTAAGGCAAATAACCACCAGGTAAGTAGGACAAATAAGCGCCAGAAAAGTAAGGCAAGTAAGCGCTTGGTAAATTGGGTAAACAAGCGCCGGGTAAGTAAAGTGATTACCAGGTAATTAAGGTGATCGCTAGATTTGTAAACTGTGAAAAGTTGAGTAAAAATGCCATTCAAAAAAAAATGAGTGCCATTTATGGTAAGTAAATCTAAAAAAGTGAGCTTCATGTATGCAATGTAACTGCCATTCAAGTATAGCAAGTCAGTGCCAGCTATATAAAGGAAGTGAACGTCAGGAAGGCAGGACAAGTGAACGCCAGGTAAATAAAACATGTGGGCCCTAAGTAGGCAGGGCAAGTAAACTCCAGGCATGAAGGTCAAATTAGCGTCTCATTAGTATTTCAAGTGAGCGTCAGGTAAGTGAAGTAAGTTAGCCCGAGGTTAGTAGTGATTGCCGGGGAAGTAAAGTGACCACTAGATATGCAAATTGTTATGTTACGAAATGAGTAAACTTTTAACCATTCAAAAGAGTGAGTGCAGCTAAAAAAGTGAGCTTCAGGTAAATAATGTAAGCAGCACGTGAGTGCCAGTTAAGTAGGGCAAGTGAGGGCCAGCGAATTGGTAAAATAAGTGCCAGGTAATTCAAGTAAGAAATCGTGAGATAAGTAAGATACATGAGCGCCGGGTAAGTAGGGTATATGATTGCCAAATAAGTAGGTGAAGTAAGCAGGACAAATGATCACCAGGGAAGGAAAGTGACCGCTGAATATGAAAAATGTAAAAATGCAAGACAGGTAAAGTTAAAAAGTAAGGTGAGTACTAGTTAGGTAGGGCAAGTGAGGACCAGGTAAGTAGGGCAAATGAATGCCAGGTAAGTGAAGCAAGTGACCACTAGGTAAGTAAGTGCAGATAAGAAGGTGAGCTTTAGGTAAGGAATGTAAGTGCCAGATAAGGAATAAGGTGAGCGCCAGGTAAATAGGACATGTGAGCATCAGGTAAGGTAAGTGAGCGTCTAGTAAGAAGTGAGCGCCAGGTGAGTAGGGAAAATGAGCGGCAGGTAAGAAGGGGAAGTGAGCGCCAGGTAAGTAGGGCAAGTGAGTGCCAGATAAGTAGGGCAAATGAGCGCCAGGTAAGTAGGGCAAATGAGCGCCAGGTAAGTAGGGCAAGTGAGCGCCAGGTGAGTAGGGCAAGTGGGCGCCAGGAAAATAGGGTACCAGGGAGGTAGCACAGGTAAGCGTTCTTAAGAAATAATGTGAGCTCTAGGTAAGGTAAATTAGCGCCAAGTGAGTGCTAAGTAAGTAGGGCAAGTTAACACCAGGTAAGTGAGGTAAGTAGGGATAATCAGTGCCAGGTAAGTAGGGCAAGTAAGCGCGAGGTGGGTAGGGTAAATGAGCGCGAGGTAAGGTTAGTAAGCGCCAGGTAAAGTCAGGCAAGTAGGGTAAGTTACCACCAGGTAATTAAATCGTGGACACCAGAGAGGTAGGGCAGGTAAGGGTTATGTAAAAAAGAAGAAAAAAAAAATCAACTGAGCTCCAGGTAAGCAGGGCAAATTAGCGCTGAGTGCTAGGTAAGAAGGGCACTCACTTATAACAGGTAAGTGACTTAGGTGGGCGTCAGGTAAGCTTGGCAAGTAAGCGCTAGGTAAGTAAGGGAAATGAGCGCCAAGTAAGTTGGACAAGTAAGCGCCAGGTAAGTAGGACAAGTGAACGCCAGGTAACTAAGCTAATTAAGCGCCACGTAAGTAGAGCAAATAAGCGCCAGGTAAGTAAGGGAAATAAGCGCCAAGTAAGTAGGGGAAGTGATCGACAATTATGTGAGATAATCCACTGAGCCCGAAGTAACTAGGGAAATTAGCTAGGCAAGTAGAGTAAAATAGTACCAAGTGAGCTTTAGGTAAGTAATGTAAGTGCCAGATAAGGAAGGTGAGCGCTAGGTAAGTAGGACATGTATGTACCCGGTAAGGTAAGTGAGCGCCAGGTAAGTAGGGGAAGTGAGCGCCAGCTAAGTAGGGCAAGTGAGCGGCAGGTAAGTATGGCAAGTGAGCGCCAGGTAAGTAGGGCAAGTGAGGGCCAGGTAAGTAGGGCAAGTGAGCGCCATGTAAGTAGGGTAACAGGGAGGTAGCACAGATAAGCGTTCTTAAGAAAATAATGTGAGCTCCAGGTAAGGTAAATTAGCGCCAAGTAAGTGCTAGGTAAGTAGAGCAAGTTAACACCAGGTAAGTGAAGTGAGGTAGGTAGGGATAATTAGTTCCAGGTAAATAGGGCAAGTAAGCGCCAGGTAGGTAGGGCAAATGAGCGCGAGGTAAGGTTAGTAAGCGCCAGGTAAGTTGGGCAAGTAAACGTCAGGTAAGTAGGGTAAGTTACCACCAGGTAAGTAAATCGTGGACACCAGAGAGGTAGGGCAGGTAAGGGTTACGTAAAAAAAAAAAAAATCAAATGAGCCCCAGGTAAGTAGGGCAAATTAGCGCTGAGTGCTAGGTAAGAAGGGCACTCACTTATAACAGGTGAGTTAGGTGGGCGTCAGGTAAGTTGGGCAAGTAAGCGCTAGGTAAGTAAGGCAAATGAGCGCCAGGTAAGTTGGGCAAGTAAGTGCCACGTAAGTATGTCAAGTGAACCCCAGGTAACTCAGGCAATTAAGCGCCACGTAAGCGCCAGGTAGTAGGGGAAGTGATCGACACGTAAGTAAAGCGTGGGCAACAGGGAGGTAGGGCATGTAAGCGTTATGTGAGATAATCAACTGAGCCCGAAGTAACTAGGGCAAATTAGCAAGGCAAGTAGAGCAAAATAGTACCAAGAGCTATAGGTAAGCAATGTAAGTGCCAGATAAGGAAGGTGAGCGCTAGGTAAGTAGGACATGTATGTACCCGGTAAGGTAAGTGAGCGCCAGGTAAGTATTTCAAGTGAGCGCCAGGTAAGTAGGGCAAGTGAGCGCCAGGTAAGTAGGGCAAGTGAGGGCCAGGTAAGTAGGGCAAGTGAGCGCCAGGTAAGTAGGGCAAGTGAGGGCCAGGTAAGTAGGGCAAGTGAGGGCCAGGTAAGTAGGGCAAGTGAGCTCCAAGTAAGTAGTGCAAGTAGGGTACCAGGGAGGTAGGGTAGGTAAGCGTTCTTTAAGAAAATAATATGAGCTCCAGGTAAATAAGGCAAATTAGCGCCAAGTGAGTGCTAGGTAAGTGATTTATGTGGGCGTCATGTAAGTTGGGCAAGTAAGCGCCAGCTATGTAAGGTAAATGAGCGCAAGGAAAGTTGGGCAATGAAGCGCCAAGTAAGAAGTAGATGATCGTTAGGTAAGTTGGGCACGTAAGCCCCAGGTAAGTAGGACAAATGAGCGCCAGGTAAACTTGCCAGTTAAGGCAAGTAAGCACCGGGTGATCAGGGCAAATAAGCCCCAGGTAAGGCAAGTAAGCACTAGGTAAGTAGGGCAAATAAGCGTCAAGTAAGTTAGGCAAGTAAGCGTCAGGTATGTTAGGCAAGCAAATGCCATGTAAGTAAAAGATTTAAAAAGATTTAGTTTTAATTCCATTTGTTACAATGGATATTCTTTGCTGTGACATACTGTCTGTTTTATTTTGCTAAAATCTCCCCCTGTGTGCAAGGAGTGGCCGGGGTTACCACTCACTGGCCGGGCGTGGGATTGAACGCAGGTCCACAAGATTGCTAGACCAGCACCTTACCGCTGCGCCAGCAAAGCAAATCAGTGCCAGGTAAGGTAAATATGCACCAGGCAAGTAGGGCAAATATGCGCCTGTTAATTGGGTAAGTGACCACCAGGGAAATAAAACGTCGGCACCATGGAGGTAGGTCAAGTAAGCGTTATGTAAAAAAAAAAAAATAATAATAATAATATTAGATAAAAAAAATAAAAAATAAATAAAATAAAATGAGCCACAAGAAGGTCAAATTAGCGACAAGTAAGTGCTAGGTAAGTAGAGCAAAATAGAAGCAGGTAAGTGAAGTAGGTGGGCGTCAGGTTAGTTGGGCAATTAAGCGCCAGGTAAGTAAGGCAAGTGAACTCCTGGTAAGTAAGGCAAGTAAGCGCCAGGTGAGTAGGGAAAATGAGCGGCAGGTAAGAAGGGGAAGTGAGCGGCAGGTAAGTAGGGCAAATGAGCGCCAGGCAAGTAGGGCAAGTGAGTGCCAGGTAAGTAGGGTAAGTGAGTGCCAGGTAAGTAGGGCAAGTGAGTGCCAGGTAAGTAGGGCAAGTGAGTGCCAGGTAAGTAGGGCAAGTGAGCGCCAGGTGAGTAGGGCGAGTGAGCGCCAGGTAAGTAGTTTACCAGGGAGGTAGCAAAGGTAAGCGTTCTTAAGAAAATAATGTGAGCTCCAGGTAAGGTAAATTAGTGCTAAGTTTATGGTAGGTAAGTAGGGTAAATTAACACCAGGTAAGTGAAGTAAGTGAGGTAAGTAGGGATAATCAGTACCAGGTAAGTAGGGCAAGTAAACGCAAGGTAGGTAGGGCAAATGAGCGCGAGGTAAGGTTAGTAAGCGCCAGGTAAGTTGAGGAAGTAAACGTCAGGTAAGTAGGGTAAGTTACCACCATGTAAGTAAATCGTGGACACCAGAGAGGTAGGGCAGGTAAGGGTTATGTAAGAAATAAAAAAAATAAGAAAAAAAATTCAATTGAGCCCCAGGTAAGTAGGGCAAATTAGCGCTGAGTGCTAGGTAAGAAGGGTACTCACTTATAACAGGTAAGTGAGTTAGGTGGGCGTCAGGTAAGTTGGGCAAGTAAGCGCCAGGTAAGTAGGACAAGTGAAGCCCAATTAGCAAAGGCAATTAAGCGCCACATAAGTAGAGCAAATATGCGCCAGGTAAGTAAGGGAAATAACCGCCAGGAAGTAGGGGAAGTGATCGACAAGTAAGTAAAACGTGGGCAACAGGGAGGTAGGGCATGTAAGCGTTATGTGAGATAATTAACTGAGCCGGAAGTATCTAAGGCAAATTAGCTTGGCAAATAGAGCAAAATAACATCAGGTGAGCTTTAAGTAAGCAATGTAAGTGCCAGATAAGGAAGGTGAGCGCTAGGTAAGTAGGACATGTATGTACCCGGTAAGGTAAGTGAGCGCCAGGTAAGTAGGGTAAGTGAGCGCCAGGTAAGTAGGGCAAGTGAGCGCCAGGTAAGTAGGGCAAGTGAGCGCCAGATAAGTAGTGCAAGTGAGCGCCAGGTAAGTAGGGCAAATGAGCGCCAGGTAAGTAGGGCAAGTGAGCGCCAGGTAAATAGGGCATGTGACCTCCAGATAAGTAGTGCAAGTAGTGTACCAAGGAGGTAGGGTAGGTAAGCGTTCTTTAAGAGAATAATATGAGCTCCAGGTAAATAAGGTAAATTAGCGCCAAGTGAGTGCTAGGTAAGTGACTGAAGTGGGCGTCATGTTAGTTGGGCACGTAAGCCCCAGGTTAGTAAGACAAATGAGCGCCAGGTAAGCTTGCCAGGTAAGGCAAGTAAGCACCGGGTAAGCAGGGCAAATGAGCGCCAGGTAAGGCAAGTAAGCAGCAGGTAAGTAGGGCAAATAAGCGTCTGTTAATTGGGTAAGTGAGCACCAGGGAAGTAAAACGTCGGCACCATGGAGGTAGGGCAAGTAAGCGTTATAAAAAAAAAAAAAAATCAAATGAGCCCCAAGTAGGGCAAATTAGCGCCAAGTAAGTGCTAGGTAAGTAGAGCAAAATAGAAGCAGGTAAGTGAAGTAGGTGGGCGTCAGGTTAGTTGGGCAAGTAAGCGCCAGATAAGTAAGGCAAGTGAACTCCTGGTAAGTAAGGCAAGTAAGCGCCAGGTGAGTAGGGAAAATGAGCGGCAGGTAAGAAGGGGAAGTGAGCGGCAGGTAAGTAGGGCAAGTGAGCGGCAGGTAAGTAGGGCAAGTGAGTGCCAGGTAAGTAGGGCAAGTGAGTGCCAGGTAAGTAGGGCAAGTGAGTGCCAGGTAAGTAGGGCAAGTGTGTGCCAGGTAAGTAGGGCAAGTGAGCGCCAGGTGAGTAGGGCGAGTGAGCGCCAGGTAAGTAGGGTAACAGGGAGGTAGGGCAGGTAAGCGTTCTTAAGAAAATAATGTGAGCTCCAGGTAAGGTAAATTAGCGCCAAGTTTATGGTAGGTAAGTAGGGTAAGTTAACACCAGGTAAGTGAAGTAAGGCAGGTAAGTAGGGATAATCAGTGCCAGGTAAGTAGGGCAAGTAAGCGCCAGGTAGGTAGGGCAAATGAGCGCGAGGTAAGGTTAGTAAGCGGCAGGTAAGTTGGGCAAGTAAACGTCAGGTAAGTAGGGTAAGTTACCACCAGCTAAGTAAATCGTGGACACCAGAGAGGTAGGGCAGGTAAGGGTTATGTAAGAAATAAAAAAGATAAAAAAAAAAATCAATTGAGACCCAGGTAAGTAGGGCAAATTAACGCTGAGTACTAGGTAAGAAGGGTGCTCACTTATAACAGGTGAGTTAGGTGGGCGTCAAGTAAGCTGGGCAAGTAAGCGCTAGGTAAGTAAGGCAAATGAGCGCCAGGTAAGTTGGACAAGTAAGCAAAAGGTAAGTAGGACAAGTGAAGCCCAGTTAACAAAGGCAATTAAGCGCCACGTAAGTAGAGCAAATAAGCGCCAGGTAAGTAAGGGAAATGAGCGCCAGGAAGTAGGGGAAGTGATCGACAAGTAAGTAAAACGTGGGCAACAGGGAGGTAGGGCATTTAAGCGTTATGTAAGATAATCAACTAAGCCGGAAGTATCTAAGGCAAATTAGCTAGGCAAATAGAGCAAAATAACATCAGGTGAGCTTTAAGTAAGCAATGTAAGTGCCAGACAAGGAAGGTGAGCGCTAGGTAAGTAGGACATGTATGTACCCGGTAAGGTAAGTGAGCGCCAGGTAAGTAGGGTAAGTGAGCGCCAGGTAAGTAGGGTAAGTGAGTGCCAGGTAAGTAGGGCAAGTGAGCGCCAGGTAAGTAGGGCAAGTGAGCGCCAGGTAAGTAGGGCAAGTGAGCGCCAGGTGAGTAGGGCGAGTGAGCGCCAGGTAAGTAGGGTACCAGGGAGGTAGCACAGGTAAGCGTTCTTAAGAAAATAATGTGAGCTCCAGGTAAGGTAAATTAGCGCCAAGTAAGTGAGTGCTAGGTAAGTAGGGCAAGTTAACACCAGGTAAGTGAAGTAAGTGAGGTAAGTAGGGATAATCAGTGCCAGGTAAGTAGGGCAAGTAAGCGCCAGGTAGGTAGGGCAAATGAGCGCGAGGTAAGGTTAGTAAGCGCCAGGTAAGTTGGGCAAGTAAACGTCAGGTAAGTAGGGTAAGTTACCACCAGGTAAGTAAATCGTGGACACCAGAGAGGTAGGGCAGGTAAGGGTTATGTAGAAAAAAAAAATAAACTGAGCCCCAGGTAAGTAGGGCAAATTAGCGCTGAGTGCTAGGTAAGAAGGGCACTCACTTATAACAGGTAAGTGACTTAGGTGGGCGTCAGGTAAGCTGGGCAAGTAAGCGCTAGGTAAGTAAGGCAAATGAGCGCCAGGTAAGTTGGGCAAGTAAGCGCCAGGTAAGTAGGACAAGTGAAGCCCAGGTAACTAAGCTAATTAAGCGCCACGTAAGTAGAGCAAATAAGCGCCAGGTAAGTAAGGGAAATAAGCGCCAGGTAGTAGGGGAAGTGATCGACAAGTAAGTAAAACGTGGGCAACAGGGAGGTAGGGCATGTAAGCGTTATGTGAGATAATCAACTGAGCCCGAAGTAACTAGGGCAAATTAGCTAGGCAAGTAGAGCAAAATAGCACCAGGTGAGCTTTAGGTAAGCAATGTAAGTGCCAGATAAGGAAGGTGAGCGCTAGGTAAGTAGGACATGTATGTACCCGGTAAGGTAAGTGAGCGCCAGGTAAGTAGGGGAAGTGAGCGCCAGGTAAGTAGGGCAAGTGAGCGCCAGGTAAGTAGGGCAAGTGAGCGCCAGGTAAGTAGGGCAAGTGAGCGCCAGGTAAGTAGGGCAAGTGAGCGCCAGGTAAGTAGGGCAAGTGAGCGCCAGGTAAGTAGGGCAAGTGAGCTCCAGGTAAGTAGTGCAAGTAGGGTACCAGGGAGGTAGGGCAGGTAAGCGTTCTTTAAGAAAATAATATGAGCTCCAGGTAAATAAGGCAAATTAGCGCCAAGTGAGTGCTAGGTAAGTGACTTAGGTGGGCGTCATGTAAGTTGGGCAAGTAAGCGCCAGCTATGTAAGGTAAATGAGCGCCAGGAAAGTTGGGCAAGGAAGCGCCAGGTAAGAAGTAGATGATCGTTAGGTAAGTTGGGCACGTAAGCCCCAGGTAAGTAGGACAAATGAGCGCCAGGTAAACTTGCCAGTTAAGGCAAGTAAGCACCGGGTAAGCAGGGCAAATGAGCGCCAGGTAAGGCAAGTAAGCACCAGGTAAGTAGGGCAAATAAGCGTCAAGTAAGTTGGGCAAGTAAGCGCCAGGTATGTTGGGCAAGCAAATGCCATGTAAGTAGGGCAAATCAGTGCCAGGTAAGGCAAATATGCGCCAGGCAAGTAGGGCAAATAAGCGCCTGTTAATTGGGTAAGTGAGCACCAGGGAAGTAAAACGTCGGCACCAGGGAAGTAAAACGTCGGCACCAGGGAGCTAGGACAAGAAAGCTTTATGTAAAAAAAAAAAAGGAAAAAAAAAATCAAATGAGCCCACAAGTAGGGCAAATTAGCGCCAAGTAAGTGCTAGGTAAGTAGAGCAAAATAGAAGCAGGTAAGTGAAGTAGGTGGGCGTCAGGTTAGTTGGGCAAGTAAGCTCCAGGTAAGTAAGGCAAGTGAACTCCTGGTAAGTAAGGCAAGTAAGTGCCAGGTGAGTAGGGAAAATGAGCGGCAGGTAAGAAGAGGAAGTGAGCGGTCGGCAGGTAAGTAGGGTAAGTGAGCGCCAGGTAAGTAGGGTAAGTGAGTGCCAGGTAAGTAGGGCAAGTGAGTGCCAGGTAAGTAGGACAAGTGAGTGCCAGGTAAGTAGGACAAGTGAGTGCCAGGTAAGTAGGGCAAGTGAGCACCAGGTAAGTAGGGCAAGTGAGCGCCAGGTGAGTAGGGCGAGTGAGCGCCAGGTAAGTAGGGTATCAGGGAGGTAGCACAGGTAAACGTTCTTAAGAAAATAATGTGAGCTCTAGTTAAGGGAAATTAGCACCAAGTAAGTGAGTGCTAGATAAGTAGAGCAAGTTAACACCAGGTAAGTGAGGTAAGTAGGGATAATCAGTGCCAGGTAAGTAGGGCAAATAAGCGCCAGGTAGGTAGAGCAAATGAGCGCGAGGTAAGGTTAGTAAGCGCCAGGTAATTTGGGCAAGTAAACGTCAGGTAAGTAGGGTAAGTTACCACCAGGTAAGTAAATCGTGGACACCAGAGAGGTAGGGCAGGTAAGGGTTATGTAAAAAACAAAAAACAAAAAAAAACAAACAAACAAAAAAATTCAACTGAGCCCCAGGTAAGTAGGGCAAATTAGCGCTGAGTGCTAGGTAAGAAGGGCACTCACTTATAACAGGTAAGTGACTTAGGTGGGCGTCAGGTAAGCTGGGCAAGTAAGCGCTAGGTAAGTAAGGCAAATGAGCGCCAGGTAAGTTGGGCAAGTAAGCGCCAGGTAAGTAGGACAAGTGAACCCCAGGTAACTAAGGCAATTAAGCGCCACGTAAGTAGAGCAAATAAGCGCCAGGTAAGTAAGGGAAATAAGCGCCAGGTAGTAGGGGAAGTGATCGACAAGTAAGTAAAACGTGGGCAACAGGGAGGTAGGGCATGTAAGCGTTATGTGAGATAATCAACTGAGCCCGAAGTAACTAGGGCAAATTAGCTAGGCAAGTAGAGCAAAATAGCACCAGGTGAGCTTTAGGTAAGCAATGTAAGTGCCAGATAAGGAAGGTGAGCGCTAGGTAAGTAGGACATGTATGTACCCGGTAAGGTAAGTGAGCGCCAGGTAAGTAGGGCAAGTGAGCGCCAGGTAAGTAGGGCAAGTGAGCGCCAGGTAAGTAGGGCAAGTGAGCGCCAGGTAAGTAGGGCAAGTGATCGCCAGGTAAGTAGGGGAAGTGAGGGCCAGGTAAGTAGGGCAAGTGAGCGCCAGGTAAGTAGGGCAAGTGATCGCCAGGCAAGTGAGCGCAAGGTAAGTAGGGCAAGTGAGTGCCAGGTAAGTAGGGCAAGTGAGGGCCAGGTAAGTAGGGCAAGTGAGCGGCAGGTAAGTAGGGCAAGTGAGCGCCAGGTAAGTAGGGCAAGTGAGCTCCAGGTAAGTTGTGCTAGTAGGGTACCTGGGAGGTAGGGCAGGTAAGCGTTCTTTAAGAAGATAATATGAGCTCCAGGTAAATAAGGCAAATTAGCGCCAAGTGAGTGCTAGGTAAATGACTTAGGTGGGTGTCATGTAAGTTGGGCAAGTAAGCGCCAGCTATGTAAGGTAAATGAGCGGCAGGAAAGGGGCAAGGAAGCGCCTGGTAAGAAATAGATGATCGTTAGGTAAGTTGGGCACGTAAGTCCCAGGTAAGTAGCACAAATGAGCACCAGGTAAACTTACCAGGTAAGGCAAGTAAGCATGGCAAATGAGCGCCAGGTAAGGTAAGTAAGCACCAGGTAAGTAGGGCAAATAAGCGTCAAGTAAGTTGAGCAAGAAAACGCCAGGTATGTTGGGCAAGCAAAAGCCATGTAAGTAGGGCAAATCAGTGCCAGGTAAGGCAAATATGCGCCAGGCAAGGCAAATATGCTCTAGGCAAGTAGGGCAAATAAGCACCTGTTAATTGGGTAAGTGAGCACCAGGGAAGTAGAACGTCTGCACCAGGGAGGTAGGGCAAATAAGCGTTATGTATAAAAAAAAAATAAAATAAAATAAAATGAGCCCCAAGTAGGGCAAATTAGCGCCAACTGCTAGGTAAGTAGAGCAAAATAGAAGCAGGTAAGTGAAGTAGGTGGGTGTCAGGTTAGTTGGGCAAGTAAGCGCCAGGTAAGTAAGGCAAGTGAACTGGTAAGTAAGGCAAGTAAGCGCCAGGTGAGTAGGGAAAATGAGCGGCAGGTAAGAAGGGGAAGTGAGCGGCAGGTAAGTATGGCAAGTGAGCGGCAGGTAAGTAGGGCAAGTGAGTGCCAGGTAAGTAGGGCAAGTGAGTGCCAGGTAAGTAGGGGAAGTGAGTGCCAGGAAAGTAGGGCAGGTGAGCGCCAGATAAGTAGGGCGAGTGAGCGCCAGGTAAGTAAGGTAGCAGGGAGGTAGCACAGGTAAGCGTTCTTAAGAAAATAATGTGAGCTAAAGGTAAGGTAAATTAGCTCCAAGTAAGTGAGTGCTAGGTAAGTAGGGCAAGTTAACACAAGGTAAGTGAAGTAAGTGAGGTAAGTAGGGCAAGTAAGCGCCAGGTAGGTAGGGCAAATGAGCGCGAAGTAAGGTTAGTAAGCGCCAGGTAAGTTGGGCAAAGAAACGTCAGGTAAGTAGGGTAAGTTACCACCAGCTAAGTAAATCGTGGACACCAGAGAGGTAGGGCAGGTAAGGGTTATGTAAAAAAAAAATAATAATAAATAAATAAATAAAAAAATAAAAAAAAAGATAATAAACTGAGCCCCAGGTAAGTAGGGCAAATTAACGCTGAGTGCTAGGTAAGAAGGGTACTTACCTAAGTGCTAGGTAAGTAAGGCAAATGAGCGCGAGGTAAGTTGGGCAAGTAAGCGCCAGGTAAGAAGGACAAGTGAACCCCAGGTAACTAAGGTAATTAAGCGCCACGTAAGTAGAGCAAATAAGCGCCAGGTAATTAAGGGAAATAAGCGCCAGGTAGTAGGGGAAGTGATCGACAAGTAAGTAAAACGTGGGCAACAGGGAGGTAGGGCATGTAAGCGTTATGTGAGATAATCAACTGAGTCCGAAGTAACTAGGGCAAATTAGCAAAATAGCACCAGGTGAGCTTTAGGTAAGCAATGTAAGTGCCAGATAAGGAAGAAGGTGAGCGCTAGGTAAGTAGGACATGTATGTAACCGGTAAGGTAAGTGAACGCCAGGCAAGAAGTGAGCGCCAGGTAAGTAGGGCAAGTGAGCGCCAGATAAGTAGGGCAAGTGAGCGCCAGGTAAGTAGGGCAAGTGAGCGCCAAGTAAGTAGGGCAAGTGAGCGCCAGGTAGGTAGGGCATGTTAGCGCCAGATAAGTAGGGCAAATGAGCGCCAGGTAAGTAGGGCAAGTGAGGTCCAGGTAAGTAGGGCAAGTGAGCGCCTGGTAAGTAGGGCAAGTGAGCGCTAGGTAAGTAGGGCAAGTGAGCGCCAGGTAAGTAGGGCAAGTGTGCGCCAGGTAAGTAGGGCAAGTGACCGCCAGGTAAGTAGGGCAAGTGAGCGCCAGGTAAGTAGGGTAAGTGAGCACCAGGTAAGTAGTGCAAGTAGGGTACTAGGGAGGTAGGGCAGGTAAGCGTTCTTTAAGAAAATAATATGAGCTCCAGGGAAGGCAAAGTGAGTATTAGGCAAGTGACTTAGATGGGCGTCATGTAAGTTGGGCAAGTAAGCGACAGCTATGTAGGTTAAATGAGCGCCAGGTAAGTGAAGTAGGTGAGCGCCAAGTAAGTTGGGCAAGGAAGCGCCTGGTAAGTAGGGCAGGTAAACGCCAGGTAAGAAGTAATTGGGCGTCAGGTAAGTTGAGCAAGTAAGCCCCAGGTAAGCAGGGCAAATGAACGCCAGGTAAGATAAGTAGGTGAGCGCCAAATAAACTGGGCAAATCAGTGCCAGGTAAGGCAAGTAAGCACCAGGTAAGCAGGGCAAATGAGCGCCAGGTAAGGTAAGTAAGCACCAGGTAAGTAGGGCAAATGAGCGTCAAGTAAGTTGGGCAAGTAAGCGCCAGGTATGTTGGGCAAACAAATTCCATGTAAGTAGGGCAAATTAGTGCCAGGTAAGCCAAATAACCACAAGGCAAGTAGGGTAAATGCGCGCTGGGGAAGTAAAACGTCGGCACTAGGGAGGTAAGGCAAGTAAGCGTTATGTAAAAAAGAAAAAAAAAAAAATCAACTGAGCCCCAGGTAAGTAGGGCATATTAGCGCCAAGTAAGTGCTAGGTAAGTAGAGCAAATGAGCGCCAGGTAAGGCAACTAAGCGCCAGGTAAGGCAACTAAGCGCCAGGTAAGGCAACTAAGCGCCAGGTAAAGCAATTAGTACCAGGTAAGTAAAGCAAGTGAGTGCCAGGTAATTTTGGCAAGTAAGCGCTAGGTAATTAGGGCAAAAATGTACCAGGTAAGGCAAATGAGCGCCAGGTAAGTAAGTCAAATGAGCGCCAGGTAAACAAGGCAAATGAGCGACAGGTAAGTAGGGCAAATCATCACTAGGTAAGGGTTTGCCAGGGATGTAAGGTGACCGCTAGATATGTAAACTGTGAAAAGACAAGTTGAGTAAAAGAGCCATTAAGAAAACTGAGTGCCAGTTATGGTGAGTGTAACTAAGAAAGTGAGCTATAGGTAGGAAATGTAAGCGCCAGTTAATTATGACAAACGAGTGTCAGGTAAGTAAAGGAAGTGAGCATTAGGTAGGCAGCTAAGAAAGTGAGCTTCAGGTAAGTAATGTAAGCAGCAGTTGAGTGCAGTTGTGAATTGTGAGTGTAGCTAAGGTGAGTTTTAGGTAAGCTATGTAAGTGCCAGATAAGGAAGAAGGTGAGCACTAAGTAAGTAGGACATGTGAACAACAGGTAAGGTAAGTGAGCGCCAGGTAAAAAGGAGAAGTGGGTGCCATACAGGTAGGGCAAGTGAGCGCTAGGTAAGTAGGGCAAGTGAGTGCCAGGTAAGTAGGGCAAGTGAGCGCCAGGTAAGTAATGCAAGTGAGCGCCAGGTAAGCAGAGCAAGTGAGTGCCAGGTAAGTAGGGCAAGTGATCGACAGGTAAGTAGCGCAAGTAGGGTACGAGGGAGGTAGGGCAGGTAAACGTTCTTTAAGAAAATAATGGGAGCTCCAGGTTAGCAAGGGTAATGAGGGCAAGTTAACACCAGGTAAGTGAAGTAGGTGAGCGCCAGGTAAGTTGACCAAGTAAACGCCAGGTAAGTAGAGCAAATGAGTGTCAGGTAAGGCAAGTAAGCGCCAGGTAAGTAGGGCAAAGGAGTGCCAGGTAAGTAGGGCAAGTAAGCGCCAGGTAAGATAGGCAAGTAAGCGCCAGGTTAGTAAAGCAAATAAGCGCCAGGTAAGTAGGGCAAATGATCGCCAGGTACGTAAATCATGGGCAACAGGGAGATAGGGCAGGTAAGCATTATGTAAGAAAATCAAATGAGCCTCAGGTAAGTAAGGCAAGTTAGCGCCAAGTGAGTGCTAGGTAAGTAGAGCAAAATAGAAGTGAAGTAGGTGAGCGCTAGGTAAGTAGGACTTGTGAAGAACAGGTAAGGTAAGTGAGCACCATGTAAGTAGAGGACGTGAGAGCCAGGTAAGTAGGGTGAGTGCCAGTTATGTAGGGTAAGTGAGCGCTAGGTAAGTAGCGCAAATATGGTACCAGGGAGGCAGGGCAGGTAAGCGTTCTTTAAGGAAATAATGTAAGCTACACAACAAGGCAAATTAGCGCCAAGTGAGTGCTAGGTAAGTAGTTAACACCAGGAAAGTGAAGTAGGTGAACGCCAGGTAAGTTGGGCAAGGAAGCGCCAGGTAAGTAGAGCAAATGAGCGCCAGATGAGCAAGTAAGCGCCAGGTAAGGAAAGCAAATGAGTGCCAGGTAATTTGGTCAAGTAAGCGCCAGGTAAGATGGGCAAGTAAACGCCAGGTAAGTAGGGCAAAGGTGTGTCAAGCAAGGTAAATAAGCGGCAGGTAAGAAACGCAAATAAACCGGATAAGTAGGGCAGATGAGTGCCAGGTAAGTTGGGCAATTAAGCGCAAGGTAAGTAGGGCAAATGAGCGCTAGGTAAGTAGGACAAGTAATCGCTAGGTAAGAAGGGCAAATGAACGCCAGATAAGCAAGGTAAATGAACTCCAGGTAAGTAGGCAAATGAGCGCTAGGTAAGCAAGGCAAATGAGCGCCAGGTAAGTAGGGCAAATCATCACTAGGTAAGTAAAGGGTTTGCCAGGGATGTAACGTGATCGGTAGATATGTAAACTGTGAAAAGACAAGTAGAGTAAAAAAGCCATTACGAAAAATGAGTGCCTTTTATGGTGAGTGTAGCTAAGAAAATTAGGAAAATGAGTGCCAGGTAAGTGAAGTTAGAAAGCGTTAGGTAAGTAGGACACATAAGGGCCAGGCAAGTACGGTAAATGATTGCCAAGTAGTTGAAGTAAGCAGGACAAATGATCGCCAGGGAAGGAAGTTGACCGCTGAATATGTAAAATGTAAAAACGCAAGACAAGTAAAGTTAATAAGTAAGGTGTGTACTAGGTAGTTAGGACAAGTGAGGACCAGGTAAGTAGGGCAAATGAGTGCCAGGTAAGTAAAGTAAGTGACCGCCAGGCAACTAAGGCAAGTAAACTCCAGGTAAGTGAAGTAAGTAACCGCCAGGCAACTAAGGCAAGTAAACTCCAGGTAAGTCTGGCAAATGAGCGCCAAGAGAGGTGACTGCTATATATGTAATATGTAAAAAAAAAATGCAATTCAAGTATAGTTAATACCAGAGAGAAAAGTGTTCGTTGTGAATTGTGAGTGTAGCTAAGAAGGTGAGTTTTAGGTAAGCTATGTAAGTGTCAGATAAGGAAGGAGAGCGCTAGGTAAGTAGGACATGTGAACAACAGGTAAGGTAAGTGAGCGCCAGGTAAGAAATAGTGTACGCCATGTAAGTAGGACAAGTGAGTGCCAGGTAAGAAGGGAAGGGGAGCGCCAGGTAAGAAGGGGAAGTGAGCGCCAGGTAAGAAGGGGAAGTGAGCGCCAGGTAAGAAGGGGTAGTGAGCGCCAGGTAAGTAGGGCAAGTGAGCGCCTGGTAGGTAGGGTATGTGAGCGCCAGGTAAGTAGGGCAAGTAAGTGCCAGGTAAGTAGGGCAAGTAAGTGCTAGGTAAGTAGGGCAAGTGCCAGGTAAGTAGGGCAAGTAAGTGCCAGGTAAGTAGGGCAAGTTAGCGCCAGGCTAGTAGGGCAAGTTAGCGCCAGGCTAGTAGGGTACTAGGGAGGTAGGACAGGTAAGCGTTCTATAAGAAAATAATGTAAGCTACAGGTAGGTAGGGCAAATTTGCGCCAAATAAGTGAGTACTAGGTGAGTAGGGCAAGTTAACACCAGGTAAGTGAAATGGATGAGCGCCAGGTAAGTTGAGCAAGGAAGCGCCAGGTAAGTAGAGCAAATCAGTGCCAGGTAAGTAAGGCAATTGAGCGCCAGGTAAGATGGGCAAGTAAACACCAGGTAAGTAAAACGTGGGAAGCAGGGAGGAAGGGCGGGTAAGCGTTGTGTAAGAAAATCAGAGGAGCCCCAAGTAAGTAGGGCAAAGTAGCGACAAATGTGTGCTAGAAAAATAGGGCAAAATAGCACCAGGTAAGTGAAGTAGGTGGGCATCAGGTAAGTTAGGGAAATAGCGCCAGGTAAGTAGGGCAAATGAGTGCCAGGTAAGTAAGGCAAATAAGCGCTAGGTAAGTGAAGTAGGTGGGCATCAGGTAAGTTAGGCAAATAGCGCCAGGTAAGTAGGGCAAATGAGCGCCAGGTAAGTAAGGCAAATAAGCGCTAGGTAAGTAGTGCAAGTAGGGTACCAGGGAGGTAGGACAAGTAAGTGTTCTTTAAGAAAATAATTTGAGCTTCAGGTAAGTAGGGAAATTAGCGCCAAGTAAATGAGTGCTAGGTGAGTAGGGCAAGTTAAAACCAGCTAAGTGAAATAGGTGAGCGCCAGGTAAGTTAGGCAAGGAAGCGCCAGGTAAGTAGGGCAAATCAGTGCCAGATAATTAGGGCAAGTAAGCTCCAGGAAAGTTGGGCAAGTAAGCGCCAGGTAAGTAGGACAAGATAGTGCTAAGTAAGTAAGGCAAATAAGTGCCAAGTAAGTTGGGCAAATGAGCGCCAAGTAGGTAGGGCAAGAAAGCGCTAGGTAAGTGGGGCAAATGAACACCATGTAAGGGAAATAAGCGCCAGGTAAGGCAAATAAACACTAGGTAAGTAGGATAAATGAGCGCCAGAAAAGTAGGGCAAGTAAGCGTTAGATAAGTAGGACAAATGAGTGCCAGGTAAGTAAAGTGATTACCAGGTAAGGAAGGTGACCGCTAGATATGTAAACTGTGGAAAAAAAAAGTTAAAAGAGTTAAAATGCCATTCAGAAAAATGAGTGCCAGTTATAGTGAATGCAACTAGTAAAATGAGCTCAAGGCATGCAATGTATCCGCCATTTAAGTATGGGAAGTCAGTGCCAGGTAAATAAAGGATGTGAGCGTCAGGTAGATAGGACAAGTGAACTCGAGGTAAATAAAACATGCCACGTAATTAAAGCAATTGAGCATATAAGAAGCGCAAGTAAGCTCTAGGCATGAAGGTCAAGTTAGCGTCACATAAGTATGGCAAGTGAGCGCCAGGGAATTAGAAAAATGAGTGCAAGGTAAGTGAAGTAAGAAAGCGTTAGATAAGGACACATGAGCATCAGGTAAGTAGGGTAAATGATTGCCAAGTAAGTAGGTGAAGTAAGCAGGACAAATGATCACTTGGAAAGAAAGGTGACCGCTGAATATGTAAAAACGCAAGAGTTAATAAGTAAGAAGGTGAGTACTAGGTAGGTAGGACAAGTGAGGACCAGGTAAGTAGGGCAAATGAATGTCAGGTTAGTGAAGTAAGTTACCGCTAGGTAAGTAAGTGCAGCTAAGAAGGTGAACTTTAGGTAAGCAATGTAAGTGCCAGATAAGAAAGTAGGACATTTGAGCACCAGTTACGGTAAGTGAACTCTAGGTAAGAAGTGAGCGCCATGTAAGAAGGACAAGTGAGCGCCAGGTAAGTATAGCAAATGAGCGCCAGGTAAGAAGGGGAAGTGAGCGCCAGGTAAGTAGGGCAATTGAGCGTCAAATAGTGCAAGTAGGGTACCAGTGAGGTAGGGCAGGCAAGAAATTAATGTGAGCTCCAGGTAAGTAAGGCAAATTTGCGTCAAGTGATTTTTAGATTTAGATTTAGTTCTAATTTTATTTGTTACAATGGATATTCTTTGCTGTAACATGCTGTCTGTTTTATTTTGCCCAAATCTCCTGCAAGGAATGGACGGGGTTACCATTCACTGGCCGAGCGTGGAATTGAACGCAGGTCCGCAAGATTGCTAGACCAGCACCTTACCGCTGTGCCAGCACAGTGCTAGGTAAGTAAGGCAAGTTAACACCAGGTTAGTTGGGGAAGGAAGCGCCAAGTAAGTAGGGCAAATCAGTGCCAGGTAAGTAGGGCAAATTAGCGCCAGGTAAGTAGGGCGAATGAGCGCCAGGTAAGGCAATTAAGCACCAGGTAAGTAAGGCAAATGAGCGCCGGAAAACTTGGGCAAGTAAACGACAGGTAAGATAGGCAAATCAGTGCCAGGTAAGGCAAATAAGCGCCAGATAGGTAGGGTAGGTGAGTGCCAGGTAAGTAAAACGTGGTCACCAGGGAGGTCGGGCAGGTAAACGTTATATTAAAAAAAGAGCCCTAGTTAAGTAAGGCAAATTGGCGCCAAGTGAGTGCTAGGTAAGGAGGGCACTCACTTATAACAGGTAAGTGAATTATGTGGGCGTCATGTAAGTTGGGTAAGTAAGCGCCAGGTAAGTAGAGCAAATGAGCGCCTGGTAAGTTGGGCAAGGAAGCGCCAGGTAAGTAGGGCAAATCAGTGCCAGGTAAGTAGGGCAAGTAATCGCCAGGTAAGTGAAGTAGGTGTGCGTCAGGTAAGTTGGGTAAGTAAGCGCCAGGCAAGAGTAGATGAGCGCCAGTTAAGTTGGGCAAGGAAACGCCAGGTAAGTAGGGCAAATCAGTGCCAGATAAGTAAGACAAGTAATCGCCAGGTAAGTGAAGTAGGTGTGCGTCAGGTAAGTTGGGTAAGTAAGCGCCAGGCAAGAGTAGATGAGCGCCAGTTAAGTTGGGCAAGGAAACGCCAGGTAAGTAGGGCAAATCAGTGCCAGGTAAGTAGGGCAAGTAAGCGCCAGGTAAGTGAATTAGGTGGGCGTCAGGTAAGTAGGGAAAATAAGCGCTAGTTAAGTGAAGTAGGTGAGCGCCAGGTAAGTTGGGCAAATCAGTGCCAGGTAAGGTAAGAAGGGCAAATGAGCACCAAGTAAGTTGGGCAAGTAACCGCCATGTAAGTAGGTTAAATCAGTGCCAGGTAAGTAAAACGTAGGCACCAGGTTAGAAGAGCAAAATAGAACCATGTAAGTGAAGAAGGTGGGTGTTAGGTTAGTTGGGCAGGTAAGTAGGGCAAGTGAACTCCAGGTAAGTAAGACAAGTAAGCGCCAGATAAGTAGGGCAAATGAGTGCCAGGTAAGTAGGGTAAGTGAGCGCCAGGGAAGGAAGGAGACCGTTAAATATGTAAAATGTAAAAATAAAAGTTAATATCAGTGAAAGAAGTGCTCGTTAAGTATGGTGAGTGCAGCTAAGAAAGTGAGCTTTAGGTAAGTAATATAAATGCCAGATAAGTAAGTGAACACTTGGTAAATAGGACATGTGAGCACCGGGTAAAGCAAGTGAGCACCATGTAAGTAGGGGAAGTGAACGCCATGTAAGTATGACAAGTGAGTGCTAGTTAAGTAGGGCAATTGAGCTCCAGGTAAGTAGAGCAAGTGAGTACCAGGTAAGTAAATCAAGTGGGCGCCAGGGAGGTAAGGCAGGTAAGCACTGTGTAAGAAAATCAAGCGAGCTCCACTGGACAAATCAGCGCCAAATACGTTAGTGCTAGGTAAGTAGGACAAAATAGCAACAGGTAAGAGAAGTAGGTGAGCGCCGGGTAAGTTGGCCAGGTAAGCGCCAGATAAGTAGGGCAAATCTGTGCCATGTAAGTAAAGGAAATAAGCGCCAGGTAAGTAGGGCTAATGAGCGTCATGTAAGGCAAATGAGCGCCAGGAAAGGCTAATAAGCAACAGGTAGGACAAAGCTCCAGAAAAGTAAGACAAGCAAGCGCTAGGTGAGTGCTAGGTAAGAAGGGCACTCACTTATAACAGGTAAGTGACTTTGGTGGACTTTAGGTAAGTAGGGCAAGTAAGCGCCAGGTATGCTGGGAAAGTAAGCGCCAGGTAACTAAGGCAATTGAGCGCCAGGAAAGTACGGTAAATGAGCGCTAGGTAAGTAGGGCAAGTAAGCGTCAGGTAAGTTGAGCAAGTAAGCGCCAGGTAAGTAGGGCAAGTGAGCGCCAAGTACGTAGGGCAAGTGAGCGCCAGGTAAGTAGGGCAAATGAGCGCCAGGTAAGTAGGGCAAATGAGCGCCAGGTAAGTAGGGCAAGTGAGCGCCAGGTAAGTAGGGCAAGTGAACGCCAGGTAAGTAGGGCAAGTGAGCGCCACATAAGTAGAACAAGAAAGCGCCAGGTAAGTAGGGCAAGAAAGCGCCAGGTAAGTAGTGCAAGTGAGCGCCAGGTAAGAAGGGCAAGAAAACGCCAGATAAGTAGGGCGAGAAAACGATAAGTAAGGAAAATGAGTACCAGTTAAGTGGGGCAAACGAGCGCCAGGTAAGTAAAGTGATTGGCAGGGAAGCAAGGAGATAGCTTAGTGTGTAAATTGTAAGTAAAGGAAGTGAGGAAATAAGAAGGGCAAGTGAGTGTTAGATAAGTAGGGAAAGTCAACACCAGGTAAATGAAGTAAGTGAGCTCGAGGTAAGTTGGGCCGGTAAATAGGGCAAATGAGCGCCAGGTAAGTAAAACATGTGGGCACCCGGGGGGTAAGGCAGGTGAGCGTTGTGTAAAAAAATCAAGTGAGTTCCAGGTAAATAGGGCAAATTAGCGCCAAGTGAGTGAGTGCTAGGTGAGTAGGGTAAAATAGCAGTAGGTAAGTGAAGGTGGGCGTCAGGTAAGTTGAGCAAGTAAGCGCCAGGTAAGTAGGGCAAGTGAGCACCAGGTAAGTAGGGCAAGTGAGCGCAAGGGAAGTAGGGCAAGTGAGCACAAGGTAAGTAGGACTAGTGAGTGCCTGGTAAGTAGGGCAAGTGAGCACCAGGTACGTAGGGCAAGTGAGCGCCAGGTAAGATGGGCAAGTGAGCACCAGGTAAGTAGGGCAAGTGATTGCCTGGTAAGTAAGGCGAGTTCTAGGTAAGCAGGGCAAGTGAGCGCTAGGTAAGTTGGGCAAATGAGAGCCAGGTAAGTAGGGCAAGTGAGCGCCAGGTTAGTAGGGCAAGAAAGCACCAGGTAAGTAGGGCAAGTGAGTGCCAGATACATAGGGCAAGTGAACACCAGGTAAATAGTGCAAGAAAGCGTCAGGTAAGTAAGGCAAGTGATTGCCTGGTAAGAAGGACAAGTGATTGCCTGGTAAGTAAGGCAAGTGATTGCCTGGAAAGTAGGGCAAGTAAGCGCTTGGTAAGTTGGGTAAGTAAGCGCTAGACATGTGCAAATGAACGCCAGATAAGTAAGGAAAATGAGCACCAGGTAAGTAGGGCAAACGAGCGCCAGGTAAGTAAATTGATTGCCAGGGAAGTAAGGCGATAGCTATGTATGTAAATTGTGAAAAGAAAAATGAGTGCCAGTTATGGTGAGTACAGCTAAGAAAGTGAGCTTCAGGAAAGTAATGTTAGCACAAGTTAAGTAGGACAAGTGAGTGCCAGGTAAGTAAGGGAAGTGAATAAGTAAGAAGGGTAAATAAGCGCCAAGTATGGCAAATGAGCTCCAAGTAAGTATGGAAAGTAAGCATCTGGTAAGTAAAACGTGGGCAAGAGGGAGGTAGGGCAGGTAAGCGCTATGTAAGAAAATCAACTGAGCCCCAGGGAAGTAGGACAAATTAACTCCAAGTGAGTGCTAGGTAAGTAGAGCTAAATAGCACCAGGTAAGTGAAGTAGGTGGGCGTCAGGTAAGTTGGACAAGTGAGCGCCAAGTACATAGGGCAAGTGAGCGCCAGGTAAGTAGGGAAAATAAGCGCCAGGTAAGTAGGGCAAGTGAGCGCCAGGTAAGTAGGGCAAGTGAGCGCCAGGTAAGTAGGGCAAGTGAGCGCCAGGTAAGTAGGGCAAGTGAGCGCCAGGTAAGTTGGGCAAGTGAGCGCCAGGTAAATAGGGCAAGTGAGCGCCAGGTAAGTAGGGCAAGTGAGCGCCAGGTAAGTAGGGCAAGTGAGCGCCAGGTAAGTAGGGCAAGTGAGCGCCAGGTAAGTAGGGCAAATGAGCGCCAGGTAAGTAGGGCAAGAAAGCGCCAGGTAAGTAGGGCAAATCAGTGCCAGGTAAGTAGGGCAAGTAAGCGCCAGGTAAGTAGGGCAAGTGAGCGCCAGGTAAGTAGGGCAAATGAGCGCCAGGTAAGTAGGGCAAGAAAGCGCCAGGTAAGTAGGGCAAGTGAGCGCCAGGTAAGTAGGGCAAGAAAACGCCAGGTAAGTAGGGCAAGTGAGCGCCAGGTAAGAAGGGCAAGAAAACGCCAAGTAAGTAGGAAAAGAAAACGCAAGGTACGTAGGGCAAGTGAGCACCAGATAAGTAAGGGAAGAAAGCGCCAGGTAAGTAGGGCAAGTGAGTGCCAGGTAAGCAGGGCAAGTAAGCGCTAGATATGTAGCGCAAATGAATGCCAGATAAGTAAGGAAAATGAGTACCAGTTAAGTGGGGCAAAGGAGCGCCAGGTAAGTAAAGTGATTGCCAGGGAAGCAAGGCGATAGCTAAGTATGTAAATTGTAAGTAAAGGATGTGAGCACATAGGAAGGGCAAGTGAGTTTTAGATAAGTAGGGAAAGTCAACACCAGGTAAATGAAGTAGCTGAGCTCAAGGTAAGTTGGGCAGATAAGTAGGGTAAATGAGCGCCAGGTAAGTAAAACATGTGGGCACCCGGGGGGTAAGGCAGGTGAGCGTTATGTAAGAAAATCAAGTGAGTTCCAGGTAAATAGGGCAAATTATCGGCAAGTGAGTGAGTGCTAGGTGAGTAAGGTAAAATAGCAGTAGGTAAGTGAAGAAGGTGGGCGTCAGGTAAGTAGGGCAAGTAAGCGCCAGGTAAGTAGGGCAAGTGAGCGCAAGGGAAATAGGGCAAGTGAGCGCAAGGTAAGTAGGACTAGTGAGTGCCTGGTAAGTAGGGCAAGTGATTGCCTGGTAAGGCGAGTTCTAGGTAAGCAGGGCAAGTGAGCGCTAGGTAAGTTGGGCAAATGAGAACCAGGTAAGTAGGGCAAGTGAGCGCCAGGTAAGTAGGGCAAGAAAGCACCAGGTAAGTAGGGCAAGTGAGTGCCTGGTAAGTAGGGCAAGTGAGTGCCAGGTGAGCAGGGCAAGTGAGTGCCAGGTAAGCAGGGCAAGTAAGCGCTTGTTAAGTTGGGCAAGTAAGCGCTACATATGTAGTGCAAATTAACGCCAAATAAGGAAAAGGAGCACCAAGTAAGTGGGGCAAACGAGCGCTAGGTAAGTAGGGCAAGTGAGTGCCAGGTAAATACGGCAAATGCGCGCCAAGTAAGAAAAGTAAGCACCAGAAAAGTAGCAAAATGGCCAGGTAAGTAAGTGAGCGCCAGGTATGTAGGATAAGTGAGCGCTAGGTAAGTAAGGCAAATGATTGCCAAATAAGTAGCTGAGGTCAGCGCCAAGTAACCAGGACAAATGAGCGCCAGGGAAGGAAGGTGACCGCTTAAGATGTAAAAGGTAAAAAGGCAAATTAAGTCGTTAATACCAGTCAGAAAAGTGTCTTAAGTATTATGAGTGTAGCTAAGAAAGTGAGTTTCAGGTATGGACTCCAAGTGCCAGTTGAGCAAGAAGGTGAGTGCTAGATAAGTTGGACAAGTAAGCGCCAGGTAAGTGAAATAAATGAGCGCCAGGTAAGTAAGACAAGTTAGCTCCAGATAAGTTTGGGAAATGAGCGCCAAGGGAGGTGGTCGCCAAATATGTAAAAGGTATAAGTGCAAGTTAAGTGAAGTTATTATCAGTAAGAAAATTGTTCGTGAGTGCAGCTAAAAAAAGGGAGCTCTATGTAAGCAATGTAATTGCCAGGTAAGTAAGAAGGTGAGCGTTATGTAAGTTGAATAAGTGAGCCCCAGGTAAGCCAAGTAAACGCCAGGTAAGCAAGTCAAGTAAACGCTAGGCAAGTAGGAAAAGTGAGCGTCAGGTAAGTAGTGCCAATGAGTACCAGTATAGTAAAGTTAATGTCAGGGAAGGAATGTGTAAAATTTAAAAACGCAAGATAAGTTAATACGAGAGAGAGAAGTGTCCGCTAAGTATGGCAAGTGCAGTTAAGAAAGTGAGCTTCAGGTAAGCAATGTAAGTGCCATGTAAGTAGGGTGAGCACTAGTTGAGTGAGTGCCATGTAGGTAAATCAAATGAGTTCTAAATAAGAAGGGCAAGTATCTGCTGGATATGGAGGGCAAATTAGGTAAGTAAGGCAAGTGAGCACCAGGTAAGTGAAACAAGTTGGCGCCAGATAGGTTGGGTAAGTGAGCGCCATGTAAGAAAAACAAGTAAGCTCCAAGTAAGTAGGGCAAATTAAAACCAGGTAAGTAAAGTGAGCTCCAGGTAAGTAGGATAGGTAAGCGCCAGGTCAGTAGGGCAAGTGAGCGCCAGGTAAATAAAACAAGTGAACGCCCAGTAAGTCAAACAAGTGAGCGCCAGGTAAGTAAAACAAGTGAGCGCCGGGGGAGTAAAACAATTGGGCGCGAGGTAGGTAGGTCATGTGAGTGCCATGTAAGTAAAACAAGTGACGTCCAGGTAAGTATTATGTTGGATTAATAAATCTTTGTTTTCAATAATTATAGTGTAGTTTAAATAACTTCTCAATGTAAATCAAAGTGACAATATTAATTCTATTGATTAATGCAATTCAAAGATTAATGTAAATTTTTATGGAAATCAATACTTATTAATTGATAATTCATTACCAGTGA
>NC_091558.1:35293260-35298260 GCF_042767895.1 Penaeus vannamei | reverse complement strand
CTTACCACTACTATTGTCACCGCCACAACTACTACTTCTGCTTCTACTACACCTCCTCCTACTACTACAACTACCATTACTATTATTACTACTAATACTATAATTATTGGTACTATTATTATTATTATCATCATAGCATTATTATTATCATATAATTTATATTATTATCATTATTGTTATTAGTATTATAATTATTATTGTTATTATTTTTACCTTTAGTAAATATTATCAAAGATAAAATATGTTGCTATTATTTCATTATTATTATTATTGATATTATCATAGGGTTATTTTTGGTGTTATTGTTATTGATATTTTTATTATATTTTTTCTTCTCACCATTATTTTTATAATAATTATTATTATCATTGTTATCTTTATTTTTATTATCATTAAAACAATTATCTCTTTATAATTAATGATGATATTATTATTATCATTATTATTTTTTGTTGTAATGATCATAATTATCATAACATATAATCAATATTACTACTGTTGTCATTATTATTTTTTGGTTATTATTATCATTATTGTTATTATTCGTATTATTGTTATCTTTATTAACATTAATAAGATTATAATCATCTTTAATATTTTCATTATTATTATTATTCTTGTTATTATTATTATTATCGTTATTATCACTATTATTATTATTGTATCATTATTATTACTGTTGTTATTATTGGTAGTAGTAGTACTAGTATTGTTATTTTCACCATTGTTATCACTTCTTTTAGTAATAACATGATCACTGTTATTAATACTATTAAAATCATAATTTGCTTTAGCAGTAGTAGTAGTAGTAGCACTAGTAGTAGTATCATTATCATTATCATGATTATCATCATCATTATCAGTACAATAAAAATGACGATGAAATCAATCGTAATGATAGTAGAAACCGTAAAAAGAATGAGAAGAATAACGAAAATATAATGATGATAATTATTATAACAAAGATAAAAATGATGATAATAAGCATAATGGAATTAATGATAATGATGATAATAATAATGATATTGGTAATAATAATGATAATAAAGACAGTAATAATAACAATAATCTTCATAATGGTAGTAATAGTAGTAGTTGTAGTAGATAACAGCAGTGATATCGATAATGATTAAAATTATGATGATAATAATGATGATAAAGATTATAATGATAAAGACGATAATAATGATAATGATAAGGATGATAATAATGATAAGGATAATAATGGTAAGGATAAGGATGATAATGATAATGATAAGGATGATAATGATAATAATAAGGATGATAATGATATGGATGATAATGCTGATAATGATAGTATGAAGAATAATTATAATGATAATGGTGATGATGATGATAATAATAACAACAAAATAAAAATAATTAAAGTAACAATATTTAAAGTACTAATATATAATAATGGTGATTATAATATTAGCAATAAAAATAGCATTGATAATAGTAATGAAGATCATAGCATGATTAATAGTAGTAATTATAATACTAATAATAGTGACAATGATAATAATAATAACAACAACAATAGCAATTAAAAATAGAATAATAAAAATAATAATATTAAGAATACAAATATCACATACATAGTAAAAGAAAATGATAATGATAATAGGAATAATAAGGGAACATTTGATATTTAAGATACTAATACCTCTACTACTATTACAACTCCCATTACTATACCTCCTCCTCCTACTACTACTACTACTAAAAATAATAATGTTATGACAGAATAATGATGCTATGACATAATAATAATGATAATAGCAATAATGATAATGATAACGATGATAAGACTGACAATAATGGCAATAGCAATGATAATAATAACGACAATAATAACGATAATGATGATGATGGCCATGATCATGATAATGATGATGGTGGTAATGATTATAAGAAACGACAATGGAAATAAGAACAACAATTATAGTTCAAATGAAAAAATAATGATAATGATAATAACAATTGTAATTATAATAATGAGGATGATAATACAAACAATAGTAATAATAATAATGATATTAGTAATGAAAATGATAATGATGATGATAATAAAAACGATAATGAAAATAACTGCAACGATGATAATAACGAAAATAATGAGAGTGATGATAACTGTGATAATAATAATAAATATAAGGATGACCATGATTATAAAATGATAGTGATAAAAGATTAAAAAACAGCAATGAAAATTAGAACAGTAATTACAGTTGAAAAAAAATAATGATAATGATAATAATAATAATAATAATAATTGAAGTGATGAAAATGATTATAAACAGGATAATGATGATAATATGTATAATGTAGATAATATGTTTTTTATGATAATTGCAATAATTATTATGATGATAAAACCAGAAATAATATAGGTAATGAGAGTAACAATAAGAGGGATGATAATAAAAATAATATCAAACACTATCATCATCACCATCATCATCAGCAGCAGCATAATAATAATAATAATAATAATAGTAACAATAATGAGTACAACAATGATCATGATGATACAAATGATAATGATGATGTGGGCACCAAAACGAAAATAATGTTAGATATAATAATAATGATGATAAAGATAATGATTATGATAATCATAATATCAGTAATGATAGTTAAAATAATAATCATATAGAAGATGAAAATAATGAATATAATAACAATAATAATAATGATAATAATGAGAATACTAATGATTATTACTATGATGATAATAATAATAAGGATAATAATAATAATGGAAATAATATTGATAATAGTAATGGAAATGGGAGTAACTGAAGTAAGAATACTGATAATAATCATGGAAATAATAATAATAATAATAATAATAATAATAATAATAATAATAATAATAATAATGATAATAATAACAATGACAATAATAATGATAATACTGATAATGTTAATATGAATGATGATAATTACTACAGTTACTGCTTCTAATACTGATAATAATAATGATAAGATGATGATGATGATGATGATGATACCAATTATAATAGCAAAGATGAGAAAAAAATTATAATAAGTGATATTGGTAAATATAAAGAAAATAAAAGCTGTAACAAAGATGATAATGTTAGTGATATTAAAATCTACAATAATAATAACAAAGATGATAATGTTACTGATATTAAAATCTACAATAATAACAGAACTAAAAAAACATTAATCATAATAACAACAACAATAATAATCATAATAATGATAATAATAATTACTATGATGATAACAGGTGAAGAAGAAGAAGAAGGGAGAGAGAGGGAAAGAGAATGAGATAGATAGATGGAGAGACAGAGAAAGAGAAAGAGATTGATAGATAGATGGAAAGAGATAGATAGATAGATAGAGAGAGAGAGAGAGTGAGAGAGAGAAAGAGAGAGAGAGAGAGAGAGAGTGAGTGACTGAGTTAGACTGACAGACAAGACAGAAGCAAAGAGATGGACAAAGAGACATATTCTGAAGGTTATTACACGTAATGTGTCGTACGCTATTATTAGAGAAAACTAATAATGCCGCCCTTTTGTGTTGCAAGTGGAAATGTTTAATACAATTTTTTTCTGCTCGTCACGGAGAGAATTTTAATCTCGCTGCTTTGATAATTATCCCAAGATTAATACTTGCATTTAGGAATGAACACATAGATTAACCGCCGAAAAAAGTAAACGTTAATGTTTGTTGTCGATAGTCCATGATTACAATAGCAGATAATTTTAATTAACTCACAGGGATAGGTAATTTTTTATTGTATTTCTTTTATTAACTTTCCTGAAAATGAACATAAGTATGCTCGTCTGCGATAATTATTTTCGACATTTTCGATATTACGGCCTACTGTCAACATTTCCAAATACTTAACGTCGACTCTCCTTAGGATATTCCACCCGACAACACCCCCCCCCCTTCTCTCTCTCTCTCTAGCTATAACCTATCTCTTTAGTTTTACAGCTCGCCCCCCCCCTTTCCTATCTCTTTTTGTCTGTGGACGCGCGTTGTGTAAATGGGCATGTATGTACAGTATGTATGTGTCTACCTATAGTCTGTATTCTCTGATATGTAGTTCTTAACCTCTTCGATGCCTGAACACTGATATCCCCTCTATGTTTTCCATTCTTGTAATTCCAGCTTGTAATTCTCTAAAAAAAAAAAAAAAAAAAAAAAAAAAAAAATCTTCACAGCCGTTTAATGCGTCAGAATCCACTAAATCGATAAAAGATAGTCGTATTTGTAAAACAACTGGCAATTGCGCCATCGGTGAAGACAGGAAATGGTAATGTTAAGCTTAAATCGTATTTATGGTAATAATGAACCTTATAAGATGGCTGTACTGGATTCCATTCTCTCTGTTTATATCGCTCGTTTTCTGCCTACCTGCTTATGTACCTTTTTCTTATTCATTAATTATTTTTGCACGCACACTTACTCACAACTTTAATATATATATATATATATATATATATATATATATATATATATATATATATATATATACATATATATATATACATATATATATGTATATATATATATATATATATATATATATATATATATATATACATATTTATTTTTATATATATATGTATGTATATGTATATATATATACATTATATATATATCTACATATATATATGTATATATATAAAAATAAATATATATATATATATATATATATATATATATATATATATATATATATGTATATGTATATATATACATAATATATATATATATATATATATATATATATATATATATATAATAGATACATATATATATATATATATACATATAATATATATATATATATATATGTATATCTGTATATATATACATATATATGTATGTATATATATTATGTATATATTTATATATGTATATATGTGTACATATATACATACATACATATATATATATATATATATATATATATATATATATATATATATATATATATATATATATATATA
>NC_091558.1:35245760-35250760 GCF_042767895.1 Penaeus vannamei | reverse complement strand
ATAATAATCTGTGAATTATCATGCGAATGATCAGTTCCTATTTTTCGAAAAACGCAAGAAGCGTCACAGAATATTTCATCAGCGATAATGTTATAACATGCATGTATTTAAACATTTATATTGGAAGGTGTTAAGTATTAGAGGGAGTGAAGTTAGAGAGATATAAGTGTTTCGCTCGTTCAGATATCGGGGTCTCTACAAATCAAATATATGTATATATATATTGCATAATGTTAGAGGGCATGCAGTCCGAGTTCAAGCATCCTCACTTCATCATCATCCTACTTCTCCTCCTTGTTGTCATTGTCATTTGCATCATCATCTTTATCGTCACCACCACCACCATCATTATCATTATTTTATTTTTCTTCTTCATCATCATTATCTTCTCCGTCATCATCATCACTACTACCACCATCATCATCAGCATCATGATCGTCATCCTTATCATTATCATCATCATCTTCATCATAATCATCAGGAATATCATCGCTATCATTGCCATTACCATTATCATCATTACTGTCATTGTTTTTCTGTTATGACGTCCATGATCACATGTAATATTCCTATATCATTAGTCCCATAGATGCAATATTAAGCATAATTCAAAGTGGTATTGATAATGCTATTACAACTTATGAATAGCAATATTATTGATGGTGATGATTATGAAACGATGCTGCTGCTGATGAAAATAATAAATGATAAGGACGACGATAATGATGGTGATGATGATGGTGGGGATGATTATGATGGAGGCGGTGGTGGTGGTGATGATGACAATGATGATGATGATGATGGTAGTGGTGGTGATGATGACGATAATGATCATGATAAAGATGATGATAACAACTACAATAACAAGGATAATGACAAAAATGATGACCAAAACAGTGAGAACGATAATAATAACAATACTACGACTCATCATTATCATTTATAATAGTAACGATAATGATAATAATAAGAGGAATAAGAAAGGAAAGAGTGGGAGCGTGACAGTAAAACATTGGAGAATAACGGTGTCTCGGTTATCAGGCACAAATGATGGTAACAACGGGCTAGTTCATGTACAACCGCATAACCCTCCATGGTCTGCTGGGGCATGCGGAAGTATCCCGATCACGACATCGCATGCACGGAGTAGTTTGAGAAAGAAGGGGTGGAGATGTCACAGGGAGGAAGGGGAAGGGGAAGGCTGAGGGATATTGGAAAGTTCAGTTTCCTCGTGAAATTTGGTAACGTGTTAATTGAAATGATTACATCTTGGTATATAAGGTAGTCGTATCAGCCATGGCAGAATAAGTTACCTTATAATATAAATAATATGTGTTGATGAATATTGTATTGCATTTTACATTGTGAGCGATTTGAAAGTGTAGTGGTTTGGTGCAGTGATTCCCAGACGAAGCGCTAGTAGGGTGTCGTGAAGCTTTTGGAGATAATATTGTAGGTCAGTTTGTAAGGCTTTCGTCAGTGACCTTATAAAGTAGATGCTCTGCAGTCAAGTCTTTTCGGAATGTTGAATTATAATTGATAAACGAAAATGTGCTATTTTTCTCTTAGCTTTGAAATAATTATGGGGGTTCGTAGATGAATTTCTGGTTTGAGAAAGTTGTGAATATGGAAATGGTTAGAGGATGCAAGGCCAGGCAGTTATTCCATAGGTACCTTGTTAATATCAAATAATATAGCTCAGATTGTGCTGAATTTCACATTGTTTATGAAGTGTTAATAGTGTCACATGACGCGTTCAATCTGTGCTATCTGCCAGCTGCAGCATTGTAGTACCAACTGTTGGCAATCTCGCACGATACAGCATTACGAGGTGTGGATATAACTTGCAAGAGACGATGATGTTGACCGTCCATTTGTCCTCGAGTGTACATGTATCAGGCGTGTAGAAACTCGGGCGTGTCAGCTTTAATGTTCCGATGCTTTGTTGTGTTGTTCCACATTCTCAATGACGATCAATATTCCAAAATTGCTGTGTAAATATATGTGAGCCTTTGAACTTCAATACCAACCCACGAACCTAAAGATCACCCCTAGAATTTAGGGTTAAAGACCCCATTTTTATTAATGAGAATATGACACTGAAGGGAAAGAGAACGACGTATTTTCGTGTGATTTAGATCAAATGAGATACTTTGTTACATTTTATTAACAGAATACAATGTAAAGCAGAAATGAAACTGCCAGGTTCATGTGACAGTAATAGTAATAGGAGGATAATAAATAGAGACAAGATATGCACGAAAGTGTTTGTATCTCTCTCTCTCTCTCTCTCTCTCTCTCTCTCTCTCTCTCTCTCTCTCTCTCTCTCTCTCTCTCTCACACACACACACACACACACACACACACACACACACACACACACACACACACACACACACACACACACACACACACACTTTTCTTATTGTAGCTGTTTTATTTCCATTTTTGTGTACACGTTACTGTGTTTGTTTGTGTTCATACATATGTATATATGTATATATATATATATATATATATATATATATATATATATATATATATATATATATATATATATAAAGAGAGAGAGAGTGAGAGAGAGAGATACAGAGATAGATACACACATACAAAACGCACGCACGCAGGCACGAACACACACACACATACAAACACATATTTATACATATATATACATACATACATATATACATATATATATATATATATATATATATATATATATATATATATATATATATATATATATAGAAATTTCTCTCTTCTTTCCAGTGGTCGTGAGTGAAATCCAGTGTCTTGTGGAAACGCCTGTTCAACTTTAACATATATGGTACATCTAGACAGTTCGACCACATATAAAGGACCACCAACCCGACTATTGTACCATAACAAGTCCCCCAAACGACCATTCATCTGACACGACTCCGGTGTATGTTGGGCGTAAAGTAACATTTCCTCAGGAGGGAAATGTGCCCACAGAATACGAATGCGTTGACCTATGGCGTTGCTTTATTGGAGGATATAATCCGTCGGGAATCAAATGAATTTACTAAATCTCTCTCTCTCTCTCTCTCTCTCTCTCTCTCTCTCTCTCTCTCTCTCTCTCTCTCTCTCTCTCTCTCTCTCTCTCTCTCTCTCTCTCTCCCTCTCTCTCTCTCTCTCATACACACATGTAATTCAGGAATATATGTATATATATACATATTTATATATCTATCTCTCTATATACATATGTATATATATATAAATATATATACATATATATGTAAAGATATCTATGTTTGTTTTTTATATTTATATAACCTGTGGTACTGCATCCTTTCATCTGTTTATTTAAATATCTTCCCATCTATCAACCTACTAATTATCAGTCAGTTTATCTTTCTGGCTGTCTATTTATCTATGTCTACATAAATATATGCGTATGGACTGTGTGTGTGTGTGTGTGTGTGTGTGTGCGTGTGTGTGTGTGTGTGTGCGTGCGTGTGCGTGTGCGTGTGCGTGTGCGTGTGCGTGTGCGTGTGTATTTATGCGTTTGTGCGTGTGTGTGTGTATTTATGTGTGTGTGTGTGCGTATTTATGCGTGTGTGTGTGTGTGTGTGTGTGTGTGTGTGTGTGTGTGTGTGTGTGTGCGTGTGTGTGTGTGTGTGTGCGTGCGTGTGCGTGTGCGTGTGCGTGTGCGTGTGCGTGTGCGTGTGTGTATCGAAAGTACATGAACTTTGAACGATCTACTTCAGAAGTAACTCATTAGAGACCCGCCGGCACATCACTCACTGAACTATAAACTTCAAGGAAATTCTTTTCAAAAGTTTTAGAGTGTTTCAGAACTCTTGTGATGTACAGTCTCATTCATTTTAATTTCGCATGATTTTTTTCTTTTCTTTTCCAGCATTTTGATTTTACTGTATAACCTAAATTACTTGCATAAAAAAAATCCTCCCTAATAAATGAATGAATGGATGGATGGATGGATGGATGGACGGATGGATGGATGGATGGATGGATGGATGGATGGATGGATGGATGGATGGATGGATGGATGAATGAATGAATGAATGAATGAATGAATGAATGAATAAATAAATAGAACAAATAAAGTAAAAAATAAATAAAATAAAAAGAAAGATAAAAAGAAAGATGCTAATAATTAATAAAAATCATAAAATAAGCAAGTAAATTAAAGAAAACTTAAATATGGAAGTGAAGTAACAGGAAATAAAAAGTAAAAAACAAAAATTATCCCGATATTTTCCAACCACTATACTACATGAAGATTAAACCACATTCACTGCAATAAATAATGGAAACCTATATCAGGGACGGTCCTTGAGTACTGGATATTGGGTGATCGAAACATAACTAGTAATAATATCGCTTAAAAAAATTAGCGTACCTCATAAACGGTGAGAAAAATGGTAATTTATTGGATGATTTTCCTTATTATGATTACGATTTTGTCATTTTCATCCTCATCCTCATCATAATCATTATCATTTTTATCATTTTCATCATCATAATCTTTATCAATTTCATTATCCTCATTTTCAACATCATCGTCTTTATCATCCTTTTCTTCATCATCATCATCATCATTTTTATCATCATTATTTTTATAATTCAGGAATAAATATGAGGAGGGTGGTTTTAAAGGAAAATAACAATACCTTAGTTTCATAACTCTATAACTACATAAATCAGCAGAAATATTTGGCCATAGAGAAACAACAAAATAAATAACACCAGAAAAGAAAAATATTAGAAAAAACATGATCAAAAAGTCGTTGGGTATACCAGAGAAAGAAAAAAATAAGAAGCCGCATCTTTAATAGACGAGAAAGTTCGACATAGAAAAATAATGGCGTTTTGTCAATATACTCTGTCGTTAAGACTTGGAAAAGCATACCAGTAATACGTAAGTTTAATTCATATCTTCCTGTTTTGAGTGCATTGTTCTTTTTGTTTGTTCATTAGTTGCATCTACATAATGGCTTCGTTGTGTA
>NC_091558.1:35208260-35215760 GCF_042767895.1 Penaeus vannamei | reverse complement strand
CCCGGAGCATCCGATAGTTCCTGGCC
This sequence comes from Penaeus vannamei, assembly GCF_042767895.1. Taxonomy (NCBI): domain Eukaryota; kingdom Metazoa; phylum Arthropoda; class Malacostraca; order Decapoda; family Penaeidae; genus Penaeus; species Penaeus vannamei. The sequence continues at coordinate 35,215,734 of NC_091558.1, read as the reverse complement.
GAGAAGAGCAGCGCTGTACTGGAGCAACCTCCCTACTCCCCCGACCTGGCTCTGTTTGATTTTTTCCTCTTCCCCAAGCTCACGGGGTCATCAAAGTGACCCATTTGAAGACGTGGACGACATAAAAAAAGCCGTGACGTCAGAACTGCGGAGGATCCCGGAGGAATCCTTCCAGAAGTGCATGCAAGAGTGGCAGAGGATGAGAAAGTCCATTAGACTCCGGGGGATTACTTTACAAGGGAATACTCTTAGTGTGAAGTTTGGGTTTGAAATAATTTTTTTGTGACATCAGTCCTGGAACTTGTCTGACACACCTCGTGTACATCTATCTATCTATATATATACACACACACATATACTTGAGTGTGCGTGTGTATGTGTGTGTATTACAAAAACATGTCTCTTTCTCTCTTTCTCCTCTATCCATATCTCTATTCATCTATCACTGTTGCACGTTCACTCTCAGGATGACCTACAGGATATGTCAATAATATATGGAAATACTAATTGATATATACTCCTAACATTCGCTTTCATAAAATGCGATTATGCACTTGTGTTTTGAATTTATTCGAAAAAGAAATCATCCGATAAAATTATTGAATTTAATCATCATTTGAAAACGAAGGTAAAAAGATCACCTACGAGGAATATTTATGTTCAAAAAGCATGTATATATATTTGCATTTTGCATATCATGTCTTATGTTTTAAAATTTAGCATTGTTATGAATAGTGTCCAATGTAGTTCAATAGGGAGGCTAAAATGCTACAGAAATTATAAATAAAATCTAATCTTAGTGACACTGAAATACAGTCTTCTCCAGGCTTTAGAAGTTGAGCCCTAGATATTATATTAATGTTGGTAGCCTTTATAGATACAATGTAAAGGTCAAGTACTACAAAAAAATCTTAAAAGTCACAACAATGGGTCAGCAAAAAAAAAAAAAAAAAAAAAAGAGAGAGAAAAAAAAGAAGAAAAAAAAGAGGTACTAATGGAGTGGTCGTAATATAGGAAAGATCTTGAGCTCGCCCTCCAGAGCCAAAGTATCTCGTTCATTTGGAAAGGAAACTCCCTGCTCGTCCAGTCCCGTCGGACAATAGCGTCTGGCGAGAAAGAGGAAATATTGACTTCGGCAGCCAATAGATGGCTCTATTATTTCAATACGGTGACACGTTAAAACCTATTACTCCGACTCTGCAAAAGAATGGAGTTCTAATTTTTTTTTGCATCCTTTGGAACGTAAACTTCAACGTGTTGTGTATACTTCCTCTCCAAGCGCAATTCTCTGCTATATTGGATAACAAAACATATTGTATTGGACCTACAGTAAAAAAACGAAAGAAAGAGAAACGGATGTATAAATCTCCGTTTCTTTTTCTTTCGTTTTTTTTTTTTGTATTTTATTTCATTCCGTGAAAAGAAAAAACTACCCTTCCCAACCGATATGGTACAGTTCTCTAGCGTATACTTCTATTATGTTTTCACATCCCATCCGTTCGACCAAAACCCGTCAGTTCATAAATCTTTTCCTGATTTTTCCAATAATGGCCAAACCTTAATCCTGCCGCGCCGTCTGTAACAATTACTATTTCGAATACCTACCTGCTCGAGCCATTGGGGTTTGGCGTAACACTTCGTCTCATCTTGGGTGGTTGAATGCGTTGATTGTAGTGGTTTTCTTCTCTATTTCTTTTCGTTTCTTTTCTTATTATAGACTTCGTCTTTACTATTATTGTATATAATATTTATACCATCATTATTCTAATACTCTCTTCCATCACTGGCTTTATTACTGTTGTTGTTATGATATGATACTAGCAGAAATGGTAGTATTGGTTGTTATTGTAGTAACAAAGCTGGTAGTTATAGTAGTGGAAATACGAATATAAGTAGTAGTAGCAGTAATTTGAGTATAACCGTAAAGATAGTTGTTGTATCAGTAGTTGTAGAGGTGGCGGTGGTTGCAGTTGTAGTAGTAATAATATATATAGGAGTAGGAATAGGAAAAGTAATAGCAGTAATAGTAGTTTTTGTTGTAGTAGTAGCAGTAGCAATAGTAGCTTTAGTACCAGTAAGAGTGCCATCTGAATTCTTAAAGCAGTATTAGCACTGTATTGTCAAGAAGAAAGGCAGCAATGGTGAGACAGCCCCCCCCCTTTTTTTTTGTTACATTCATGGTTTTCTAAAGGGAAACGCGCAGTACTAGCAATATTATGGGTGTAATGTGATGGCAGTAATAGTTTAAGTACCGATTCCTATAATGTTGGAAATGACAGAAAATACAACGGTATTTGGGAAAACAATTATCGTGATAATGACCATTGCAATTATTAATTCAATCAGCTTTTGGTCTGTTGCATTTGTCTTAATTTTAATCACTTCACTTTTATTCATTGCTTACAGTTGTTGTAATGATTATTTGCACTGTCAGTATATCGATGTTGTATTTATTGGCATTATTATTTTTATAATTTTTTTACTAATTGTACCTGACATTAGTTTTTTTACAATAATTATTAGCACTTTTATTATTATTTAAGAATTATCTTGATAGCTATAGTAATATTAATGATAATACTGATGATAATTATAAGAGTAATAATAACAATAACAATGATACTAATAATATTAGTGATGATACTACTACTACTACTACTGCTAATAACAATACTAATAATGATAATAATGATAATATTGAAAATCAAAATATTAATTATAATAGTAATGTTAATAATAGTCATAATAATAACGATCAAAATAATAATGATAATAGTGATGATAATAAAAATAAGGTAGTGATAGTAATAACAATAAGAATAACAATAATAATAATAGAATTCGTAACGATGATAATAATAAAAAAAAATATAATGATTATGATGATGATAATGACAGTATCACCAATGATGCTGATAATATTAATAATGATAATAGTAAGAAAAGTAGTAGTAATAATTTTGAAATAAGAGTAACGATAATATTAACAATAGTAATATGAACAATTAATATTATCATCATGATTGTTTTTATAAGCACATTTATTCCTATTATCATTATTATCATCAGTAATATTATTATTACTATTATTGGTAATATTATTATTATTATTATTACTATCATTATCATTATTGTAATTTTAATCATAATCATTATCATTATTATTACTTTTATGTTTATCATTGTTATTATCATGATCAGAATGATTATGATTATTGATGTTATTTTCATCATTATTATAATTTCTTTTATCATTATTACCATCATTATCATAATCGATATCGTCTTCATTATTGCTTTACCTTTATTATCCTTATTTCATTGGTATCATCATTATTGCAAAAATCACCATAATTATCATCATGCTCATCATTATTCACCATCATCACTATTTACATTGCTATTTTACAATAATTGCTATTTATCCTTGTTCCGAAAGTATGTCTGCATGAAACAAAAATTTAGTAATACTGAAAAATGAATATACATTTATATTTCATGCTGCCGCACACTGTGGCATAAAATTGAGCTGAATTTTAACAGTGTTAGAAAATCAGGGTATAATTCATTATTTTTTCAATCCAGCAAAAACTGGATAGGTCCATAAATTAATGAACGCAGTTTCAGTATCATTAAATAAATCGTATTTTATTACTACCAATCAGTCGTGTGTGTATTAAGTGGATATTTGCTTAAAAGAATTGGCCATGTATACACACATAGGAATACACACGAACACAAACAAACACACACACAGAGTTTTTACAAAACAAAACACTTACCCGGTATTTTGTTGCGCCTTTAGGCTCAATGACATTATATATTGCTGATGGTATTCTTTACATCAACCCTTTATTTATGCACATATGTTTACTTAATAGACTTGCCCGTTAATGATCTTTAGACACTTAACTAAAGTGAAAAGAACACATTTCACGTGCTGACTGTGCCTCGCGAGCTCACAGGGTATAGTTAACATCAGATTGGAACGATTGTCACTTAATATATATATATATATATATATATATATATATATATATATATATATATATATATATATATATATATATATATATGCGTATGTGTGTGTGTGAATGCGTGCGCGCGCGTGTGCGTGTGCGTGCGTATGTGTATGTGTATGTGCATGTGCATGTGCGTGTGCGTGTGTGTGTGTGTGTGCGCGCGCGTGTGCGTGTGTGTGTGTGTGCGTGTGCGCGTGTGTGTGCGTGTGTGTGTGCGTATGTGTGTGTGTGTGTGTATTTGCGTGTGATTATTCATACGCACATAGTTCTTTATGCCTCTGTATTTGTGTGCATGTCTCTTTGCAACAAAACAGAGGAAACACAAAGACTCCAAACCAAAATTCAGACAAAGGTCGAGAGCGAATCTCCAAAATGAAACGCACCCTACATGTCCCCGAATATATATAAAATACAACATATGACGGCACAACAATACGGGATATGAGATTCCCCTGTTCTGTATAGGATTGAAAATTAATGATTCCGGGCCGGGGTGCATAATGTCGCTCCAGCTGTTTAACATATCTACAGATGGGGCTGTGTGAGATGTCAAAGCGGGGATGCTAAAAGGGGAAGGCTGTGTTTTTAATGCAGATCACATGTTGATGATCTCACCTCATAACGCATTCGTCTAATAAAAAAGACATTGGGAAAAGTAATGCTAAAGATAAAATAGTATTCTGACATAAATATAAAATTTTAGGAAGAAAAGATAGGTACCCACAGTACATGACGAAATCACTCCGATTGAGGTATTAATCATAGTAGTGATATGTTGATAACGATGTAAAAAGTGGTATTATAAGGACAATGGTATAAATAAGATGATGATAAATATAGTTCTGAAAATAATGATAATGAGGATGGTGCTCATATGGAGAACGGGGATGATTATGATTGATGAGTTGACGACGACGACGATGATGATGATGATGATGATGATGAGGAGGAGGAGAAGGAGAGGGAGGAGCAGCAGCAACAGCAACATGAGCAAGAGCAGCAGCAGGAGCAGGAGAAAGGGGATAACGATGGAAATAACATTCGTAATCCAATAAATAGGTTAATACGATTATATAAAAAAGTAAAATGTAAGCTCACATATCACAACGAAAATATTAGTGATCAAACTGATAAAGAGCATTACATAAGCAGTAGCTAAAACCATATAAACAAACAGAGCAAGAACGGCAGCGACACGAACAGAACACCAGCGACAAGGAGAACATAGCGACGGTGACAAATCAGAGAACAGTACGCTTCAGTCAGCGCAAAAGTCCCATAAGAGCCACGGGTTGCGTTGAATGTGTTATTACGTGGAGCCTCCCCCTTCGCCCCATCAGTCCGTATTAAAATGGAGGGTTTAATAAAGTCCTTTTTGATCCTGTGAATGGGGTGACAGTTCTGGCAAAAAGGGAGGAAGGAATGAATGGATGTATATTTGTTTCTAGATATATGCTTCTATGTATGTATGCTCGCGCGAGTGTTTATTGTGTCTCTATATGTAGGTTATAATATGTTTATATATATATATATATATATATATATATATATATATATATATATATATATATATATATATATATATATATATATATATTCACACACACACACACACACACACATATATATATGTATATATTCACACAAACAAACATACGCACACACATTGGAACATCATGGATGAGAGCACCTTTATTTTCCTAGCAACTTCTGTTCCAAAACCGGATTACAATATGGTCTCCCCAACGTACACAAGCCAAATATTCTATTAAGACCCATTATTTCCTCACTTGGTAGTCTTAAGTATAATTCTGCAAAAAATCTAGTTCCCATTCTTTCTCTGTTAACTTCAAAACAGTATACCTTTGATAATTCCACAGCTCTTGCAAATGAATTCACATCCCTTAACTCTAAACAACCCATCTCCATGACGAATTTCGATATGGAACCATTGTTTACGAAGATTATAGTTAATATCAACCCTTTCCATCTTAGCAAATTTGGTTTAACAAAAGACAACTTCAAGAAATTACTCTGAATTGCAGCTCATCCCTCTGTATTCTCGTATGATACCCAAACAGACGGAGTAGCAATAGATTCCCTACCTGGTCCTTCATACGCATGTGCCCTTCTTTGTTACCATGAAATTAACTGGATGAAATAATGCTCACCAGAATTCAGACATATTTACTATGGACGATATATTGATGGCATTTTTGTTATGTCCAACAAACCTTCACACGTCAATCTATTCCTAAATTATCTCAACTCTAAAGACCCAAGTAATAAATATGATTGTGAAACGCAACAAAACCAATTACCTTATCTATACATATGTATTGCCACTGATAACAGGGGTTTTCATAAAAGCATTTACAACCACTACTGGCCGAAGCCAGTAATGGTTGGTTTACACATTTACTAAATCGATAGCTTTTACATCACTAGATCCTATAACCTCTGTAGCCATTGTTTATCTTTCCATGATTAAATTAATTTTCTAAAAGACTTTGTTATATAAGTAATGGATACTCACTATATTTGATAAATTTACAAAGACCTTCTCTATGTTAAAAAATCTGAAGTCAACCTACTGTATCAACTGTTAAAAGAGATTATAGGTATGTGAAGCTACCAATTATGGAGAGATTACGCTTTTAAATCAGAAAACAATTTAAAATGCTTCTAGAAAACAATTTCCCTCAAATAAATTCACATTTGCCTTCAACAATTCTAACACTGTTGCAAACCTCTGGGAACAGTTTACGAAATGGCACTATAATTGATGCTCTAATGTTTTATACTTATTTACCTGTCCTGATTGTCAAGTCAAATACAGTTAGCTCTAGGAGTTCGCAACCACGTAGCTTGTAGCTTTTAATCAACGTAGCTGGTAACACTGAGGAATACGTGAAACAGTGAGCTGAACTGTTCCGTAGACAGCCCCTAATGTGACAGTCAAATTGTGCTTGTAGATAGAACTGATAGGATGGTTTGCACAATTAATAACAGTCAGGCATGCAAAAAAGAAGAAAAAAAAAAACGTGAATATGAAAGAACGTATTTCCGAGCTGTGTAATGCCAACAACCGTTGTTTTTGTATGGTATCTGTCAATCATGATTACGTTCATTAACACTCAAGTTCTCTTTTTTTCTCCTTTTTTATATGCCTCATTGTTACAAATTATGCGAAACATGAACACTGGTATGCTGACGTGATTGTGCTGGGGTCAAAGTCGGGTGGATAGAAATTGACCATCCCACCGGAGCATATCTATCTATCCATATACACATATATATACACACATATACACACTTAAGTACACACATACACACATACACACACACACACAAACACACACACACACACACACACACACACACACACACACACACACACACACACACACACACACATATATATATATATATATATATATATATATATATAT
>NC_091558.1:35155497-35157760 GCF_042767895.1 Penaeus vannamei | reverse complement strand
TATATATATATATATAAAATATATATATATATATATATATATATATATATATATATATATATATATATATATATAAATATAAATAAATATACACACAAATATAAATATATATACACACACACATGTATACATATATATACATATATATATATATATATATATATATATATATATATATATATATATATACATATATATATATATATATATATATATATACATATATATATATACATATATATATATATATATATATATATATATATATATATATATATATATATATATATATATATATATATATATATATATATATATATATATATATATATATATATATATATATATATATATATATATATATATATATATATATATATATATATATATATATATATGTATATATATATATATATATATATATATATATATATATACATATATATCTATACATATATATATTCACATATCACCAAGTCTGCTTTTAAGGAACCGAGATAATAGGAAGGGCATGTCTCCCACGCCGCCCCCTCCACCCCCAACCCACCTCCAGTCCCCCTACCCACCTCCCATCCCCCACCCACCTCCAGTCCCCCCCCCCCCCACCGCGGAGTCTTCGGCCGAGGCTTCTGGGCGGTGAAAAGACACCAACATCTCCTTTTTCTTCTTTATTTAGCTCCAAAGGATATTTTCTTTAGCGGAGGGAGAGGGTGAAGAAAGTGGGTGGGTGGGGGGATGGGGGGGAGGGAGGTTGAGGTGGGGTTGGAGGGGGAGGGGTATGTGAGAGGATAAGGGGGAGGGGAGAGGGAGAGAGGGGAGAGGGATGGGTAAGAGAGGGGAGAGAGATAAAGGTTTAGGCTGAAGTAGGGGGAAGGGAAATAAAGGGGATAGGGAGAAGGGTAGACGGAAGGGAGAGAGTAAAAGGGGAGAGAAAGGAAAGAGAGGAAGGGGTAAGAGAGGGGGGATAGGATAGGGAGAGGGGAGAAGGAAGATAAAGGGGAGTTAAGGGGAATTTCGGGTCATGGTTAAGGGGGAAGGGGGAGGAGAGATGTGAGTTGGGGAGTCAGAGTGAAACTAAAGAGGGGAAAGAGGGGGGTTCTCAGGGGGAACGTGAAGAAGGGGAAGGGCATAGAGGGAGAGAGAAAGAGAGAGAGAGGGGAGAGAGAGAGAGAGAGAGAGAGAGAGAGAGTGTGTGTGTGTGGGGCTTCATGAGGTAGGGGAATGGGGAAAGGAGTCGAAGGGAAGGTAGTGGGAGGAGGAAGGAAGGGAAAGAGGGAGGAGAAGTCAGAAAGAGAGAGGGAAGGGGGAAAGGGGGAGGAAGGGGGAAAAGAGGAAAGGGAGGAGGGAGAAAGAAGAGAGGGAAGGAGGGGAGGGGAAAGAGGGGACGGGAGGAAGGAAAAGAGGGGAGGGGAGGTAGGGGGAGGGAAAAGAGGAGAGGGGAGGGGAGGGGAGGAGGGGGTTGTCTGTGGGCGCCTTGTGTCTCCAAGAAAGAAGGCGAAGGAGTTGTAAATGATGATAGCGGCGTAAATGGACTTCCCGTGTTGGGGTAAAACAATAATATCAAAAAGGGGGGTGGGGAGGGGAAGGGTGGAGTGGGGAGGGAGGGGTGGGTGGGGAGGGAGGGTGGAGTGGGGGGAGGGAGGAGGGGTGGAGTGGGGAGGGAGGGGAGGTGGAGTGGGGAGGGAGGAGGGGTGGAGTGGGGAGGGAGGGAGGGGTGGAGTGGGGGAGGAGGGGGAGGGGTGGAGTGGGGAGGGAGGAGGGGTAGGGGGAAGGAGAGGAGGGGTTCAAACAGGGGTGTGGAATGGGGGATGGAAGGGAGGAGGGATGGAGAGGAGGGAGGTTCAAACAGGGGGTGTGGAAGGGGAGGGGTGGAAGGGGGTAGGAAAAAGGGGAGGAGAGGGGATGGAGAGGGGGATCAAAAGGGGATGTGGAAGGGGGGGAGAGGGGCGGAGAGGGAGAGGGGGAGGGGGGAAGGGTTGAAAATTGAGACATAAAAAGCCAAGGGAGATATTCCACCAAAAATGAAAAGAAAACCATAATAACGATGAGATAATGATGATGGTGACGAAGATGATATGATGATGATAATGGTGATAATGATGATGACGACGAAGACGAAAGATAGTAATAGTTATACCATTATCAATGATGATAATGATGAAAATAGTGCTAATGATAACAATGATAACGTTAAGATAATAACAGTAACAACAGCAGTAATAATAATGATAATGATAATAATGATGATAATGATAATAATAGT
>NC_091558.1:35147997-35152997 GCF_042767895.1 Penaeus vannamei | reverse complement strand
ACTTATAAAGAGGTTTCGAGGCATAAGCAGAAGGGAACCACCTCCTCCTCCGTTACCCAGAAAGACGATCTAAACAAAGAGGGTGAGATGGGATGGGGGAGGGAGAAGGGGAAGGAGGGAGGGAAGGGAACAAGGGAGGGGGAAGTGGGAGGAGGGAGGGAAGATAGGAAGGAGGGAGGGGTAGGGAGGAAGGGAGAGAGAGAGAAGAGGGAGGGAAGAAGGGAAGGAGGGAGGGTAGGGAAGAAGGGAGGAAGAAGGGGAATAAGGGTGAGGAATGAGGGAAGGAGGGGAGGAATGAAAGAAAGAGGGATGGAAGAAGGGTGAGAAAAGAAAGGGAAGAAGGGAGGGAGAGAGGGAAGAAGGGGAGAGGAATGAGGAAAAGAGGGAGGGAGAAGGGGAAGGGAAAAAGAGAAGAAGGGAGGAAGAGATGGGAAAGTGGGAGGAAAGAAGGGACAGGGAGAGAGAAGAAGTGGGGAGGAATGAGGAAAGAAGGGAGGGAAGAAAGGGGGAGAAAGAAGGGAAGAACAGAGAAAGAGAGAGATGGAAGAAGGGAGAAGGAAGAAGGGAAGGAAGAAGGGAGAAGGGAAGAAGGGTGAGAGAGCCAAGAAAGAGGGAAAGAAGGGAGAAGGAGGAGGATTAAAACGATCGGGGGGGTGGGGGGGGGGGGACGGACCTGCCATGCTTCCTCACCAGAACGAGACACGAGACAGACCTCTTGCTTCCTTAATCTTCGTCCTCCATTTCCTCTCTCTCCGGCTGTTGCTTTTCTTCCTCAAGGGAATAAAAAATCGGACGAAGGAAGACACGAAGAGAGGATTAGTTAAAAGACAACGACGCCATTTTCGATCCACGGCTGTCAGAGTTGGATGCAAATGGTGATGGGTGCGATGACGATGCATATTTTGGGGAATGCACTTTATCAATTCCTCTTTTTTTTTTTTTTTTTTTTTTTTTTTTTTTTTTTTTTTTTTTTTTTTTGCTAATGTTGCAGGTCCAGACGGGAAGGATTGGCTGGTTTATGGCTAATGCAACACGCGCAGATTAGGGTGATTATCAACCGATATTAATCCTTTATCCTAAATGGAAAATAAATCTCGATAAAATGAATTAAGGCTAGTGATATTAATAGCGATCGAGGATATCATTATGATCATTAAACATATAAAAATATTAGTGAAAAATAGGAGAATTAATAACGGTGGAGGATATCAATATGGTCATAAACTATAAGAATATATTAATGATCATAAACTATAAGAATATTTTAATGAATCATAAACTATAGGAATATATTAATGAATCATTATATTAATGATCATAAACTATAAAAAAATATATCAATGGAAAATATTATCGAAAATAAAAGAGAAAACGCAAATGAGAATCCGTCAGAGAAATCTTGAAAGACACGTGACCTAAGACAAAAAAAAAAAAAAAAGATTAAGAAAAGATAAAAAAAATATCATCTCGATAAGGAGTAATGGAAGCGAAAATGCAAGTAAAGTGGGAAGAACAATAATTCGATAAGAATGATGACGAAAGAAGAAGAAAAAGAAAAAAAATAGAAAAAAAAGAATATGGAAATCAAAGAATACAAATGAAAGGAGAAGAAGGATAAACAGAAAACGTATAAGATAAAGCAAACGGGCAATGAGTGAGATAAATACATACATGCGTACATGCTGACATAAACGTGTGTATGTGTGCTTGTCTTTGCTTTTGTCTGAATAGAAGGAGAATTAGGGCGGCGGGGGGAGGAGAGGAGGAGGGGGGGTGTCTGGAAAGAAAGAGATGGAAAATAAATCTGATAAATGATAAAGATGCAAATAGAGAGGCAAATATAAATATATAAATAGATAGATGATGATAATAATAGAAAAAATGAATAAAAATTAAGAGGAAAAAATATGTTAGATGAGAGAGACCGAGGGAGAGAGGGATGGGGTAGGGAGGAAGGGAGAGGAGGAGGGGAAGAAGAAGGGAGGGGAAGGAGGGAGGGGAGGGAGAAAGGAGGAGGGAGGGGAAGGGAGGAGGAGGGGAAGGGAGGAGGAGGGGAAGGGAGGAGGAGGGGAAGGGAGGAGGAGGGAAGAGGGAGGAGGAAGGAAAGGGGAGGAGGGAAGAAGAAGGGAGGGGGGAGGAGGGAGGGGAAGGGAGAGGAGGAGGGAACAGACGAAGGGAAGGAAGAGTAGAAGACGAGACGAGACGAGAGGAGGAAGGGAAGGGAAGGAAGAGTAGAAGAGTAAAGAAGAAAGGAAGGGAAGGGAGAAGAAGGAAAGGAAAAGAGAGATATGCTGGGAAGGGAGAGGGAGAGGAGAGGGCCAAGAGACCAGCGAACGGGAAGGGAAGCGGGAGGAGAGAGAGGAGAGGAGAGGAGTAGAGGGGAGGGGGAGTGAGGGGAGGGGGAGGGAAGAGCCACCGCTAAATGCACTTCCCTTGTAGACGATAAGCATATCTCCGTTATCTGAGGGCGCCGAAGACATCTCCTTCCAAGTGGCACTCGGAACTCTTCCTCGCCCTCGACGCCATTAGGAAGAGAATATCCCGCAGTCCGGTTTCCCCTCCTGAGTCCTTCCCCCCTCCCACCCACTCCCCCTTCCTCCCCCCCACACAGACATACCACCATATCACCGCGTTCTATCTGTATCGGAGTTTGAATCGTTCTGTCTGTCTGCCTCGGTATGTCTGTCTGGCACTTTCTGTCTTTGTCTGTCTGTTTTTCTGTCTGTCTGTCTGTCTCTGTTTTTCTGTCTGTCTGTCTGTATCTCTCATTCTCTCTCTCCCTCTCTCTCTCTCTCTCTCTCTCTCTCTCTCTCTCTCTCTCTCTCTCTCTCTCTCTCTCTCTCTCTCTCTCTCTCTCTCTCTCTTTCTCTCTCTCTCTCTCTCTCTCTCTCTCTCTCTCTCTCTCTCTCCCTCTCTCTCTCTCCCTCTCTCTCTCCCTCCACTCTATATCTCTCCTTTCCTCTTCCCTTTCTTTCCAGCAGTCCTTTGCTCTTCTCTTTTCTCTCCTATTTTCCCCCTTCCCCCCTCCCCTTACACTCCTTCCTTAGTTTAGTTACTTTCATCCTTCTTCTCCCCTTTCCCCTTTCCTTTCTTCTCTCCCTTTCCCATTTCTTGTTGGTCTTCAGCCTCTCAATCTTTCTCTCTTTCTCTCTTCCCCTCGATGCTATCCTTACACCCTTTCTCGTCTTCCTCATCTTTTTACAATTTCCCTTTTCTTCTCTTCTATCTCTGTCTTTATTCTTTTCTCTAACTCCCTCCTGTCCCTCGTCCTCCGCATCCTCTTTCTCTTCCTCTTCGTATCCCTCTGCCTTCACCGCCCTCTCATTCATCATTTTGCATCATCTTTTCCTCCTCCGCCTCCACCACCTCCGCCTCCCCATACCTCCCCTCCCCCTCCCCCTCCACCACCTCCGTTCGTATCCTCCTCTATCTCCTATCCCTCCCACCTTCCACCTACTCCGCTCCACTCCATTTCTCCACCCACCCCTTCTCCACCGCCCACTTTCAATTTCCTACCCCTCCTACATTCCTTTCTCACATCCATCCCCCTCCCACATCCACCCTTTTCCCCTAGCCCCCCTTCCCCTCCCTCTCCTTCCCCTTCTCATAACCTTCCCACCCTCCCCCCTCCATCCGTCCCCCTTCTCAACCCCCACACCTCCCTCACCCCCCAACCCCCCAACCTCCCCTCACTCCCCACTCACTCTCACCCCCTCTCCCTCCCCTCCACTCTCCCCCAACCCACCCCCTTCCCCCACCCCACCCCACGCCACGCACCCCACGCCCATCGATCAGGGCGAGGGGTGGACGCTCGTTAATTCCATTTACCGCCGCCGTTTGATCGTCGCTTCGCCTAATGGGGGTAATTACCATCAGAGACCGTACAAAGAGTTCAAGCTTCAATTTGTTGCCTGACTTTGCGGGCATTGAGGCAAAGGAGGAGAGGGGTGGGTGGGTGGGGGGAATGAGGGGAGATGGAGAGGAAGGGGGAGAGGATGGGGGGGTTGGTGGGATTTGGGGAAGGGGGTGGGAGAGAGGATGGGAGTGTGAGAGGGGATGGGGGGTAAAGGGGGAGGGGATGAGGAGGATGTGAAGGGGGAGAGGAAATATTGGGAGTTATTGGTGGATGAGGGGGAGGGGAGTGAGGATTTGGATGAGGGAAGGGTGAGGGAGATGGGGTTGAGAGGAGAGGGAGATGGGGACTGAGGATGGGGTAAAGGGTGAGGAGGAGGATGGATAAGGGTTTGGTTGGAGTGTGGGGGGAGAAGGAAGGGTAAGGGTGAGGGGGTGAGGGGGATAGGGGGATTTGGATGAGGGGTGAGGGGTAAGGGGTGAGGGGGTGAGGGGAAGAGAGGAAATTACGGGAGTGAGGGGGAGAGGGAAGAGAGGGGGATTTTGGGGGTGAGGGGGAGAGGGGGAAGGGGATTTTATGGGGGTGAGGGGGAGAAGGGAGGGAGGGGATAGGAAGAGGGGAGAGGGCCAGTGGGGTAAAGGGAGGAGGAGGAAGGGCAGCGAGGGGAAGGGGGATGGATATGGGGGTGGTGGGGTAAGGGGGGAGAGGGGTAAATGGGGAATGGAGGATGAGGTGGAGAGGGGGATGAGGGATGGAGTAAAAGAGAGGAGGAGGGGATGGACAAGGGATTTTGGTGGGGTAAGGGGGAGAGGGGAAGGGGGATGGGTGGTGACAGGGGTAAGGGGGATGGAGGTAAGGCGTATGGATAAGGGGGATGGATATGGGGGTATAGCAGAGGAGAGGGGAAGGGTGGTGGGGGATGGGGGATAGGTAAGGGAGATGGGTCAAGGAGGAGTAAAGGGGGATTGAGGTAAAGGGGGATGGGTAAGGAATTAAAGGGGTTGGGTAAGGGGGTTGAGGTAAGGGTGTAAGGGGTTGGGGTAAGTGGGATAAGGGGTAAGGGGTTAGGAGACAAGTAAAAGTGTTGAGTGAAAGGTAAATGATAAGGGAGTGGGAAAGGGAACTGGGCAAGTATTCAGGAATTAAA
>NC_091558.1:35115497-35117997 GCF_042767895.1 Penaeus vannamei | reverse complement strand
TGCGAGTGTGGCTGTAATCTGTTTTATAACTTCCAAAGGCTTTAGTAGGTCGTTCCTTAAGACTTCTGATTTAGTATCCTGTACAGTATTACGAACATATTTCACCAAAGTTCACTGCATAAAACTTACTTTGCGCAAGTTGGTTGAAATATGGAATAAGTTAGCTTTCAGACATACAAAATGAAGGGTACTTATGGACTTACTTTTATTCCATAAGTATCATGAATGTTGTCTTCATAATACATGTGCTTTAAGACGCACACACTTGCGCTCACGAACAAACACAAATACACACACATATACCATGCAAGTATACTCAGGTGAATCACTTTGTAACCATCAAAGTATTTGAATGTGAAGATATGTTGAACTAGAGGCACTCCGCCGAGGCAATAGAGTCGCTGATGCAATATAAATATCCACACTTAAAGAATTACATTAAACTATTTCAGTTACCCTGCAAACCAGCGCACAGAAAACGAATTAACTAAATTACCAACAAACCAACGCTACCAAAACAAACTCCTTGTCGGGGGTAAATAAAGATAGATAGATAGATAGATAGATAGATAGAGAGAGAGAGAGAGAGAGAGAGAGAGAGAGAGAGAGAGAGAGAGAGAGAGAGAGAGAGAGAGAGAGCGCCTTGTGTTTACTCCATTCCAACCTCACACCACCTAGACAACCTTCCATGAATTATTTATTAGTTCATTCTGTTTGCCAGCCAGCTGAACCACTTTATTTTTTCTAGAATAAATAGGTCTGTATTTATCTTAATATATTAAATTAAAATATGCACAGGGATATATATATAGTAGATAACCTAAATATAAGTGAAATTAAACTTTTATGTAGTATTTAGATTTATGTCGAGCTGTAGAAATATACTGAAAGATACTGTATCGTAAATTATTCATCATCTAAATAATATATGATGAAAAAAGAAACCCAACTTTTACTTTCTGGAATACAATTTGATGTATCGACCTGAAACAACAAAACCCAAACCGAAAGATAGATTTGACAGCTTCAATCATGTCGTTCGTGGATTACTTAGGACATTTAGATTTGATTTGGGATAGTATCGAATGTTATGAAAGTGAGGAATTGAGATTTTTTTTTTTTTTTTTTTTTTTTTTTTTTTTTAATGGCTTAACAGTTTCTCGTTTAGTCTGTACGAAGGAGAGATCACAATAAGAAATTGAATTCTTTCCAAAGGTCGCCGCAGAACTAATTTCTGAAGAATCTGCGTGTATCTGTAAGCTAGTATATATATACGTTTGTGTTTATGTACATACTAGCGATACCCGTAGAAATTACACGAAAAATGCTTCTCTTTCCCATTCACCCTTCTCTTTCTACCTTTTGCCTCCTCTCTCCCTCTGACTTTCCCTCTCCCTCTACCTTTCTTTTTTCCTCTCTCTCAGCCCTTGTCCCTCCTAAATCTTTCCTAAATGGAATTCCTTTTCACGGGATGTTTTTATCCGTATGAGTTGACTTGTTATATCTACTTGTCTACTGCTTCTTATGCTTCACCTTGTACATGAATTTGCTCGAACTGAACTCTATTGTTGAACATGACCTAAGTTTTTTTCAAGTGCAATTTTCAGACTTCCTATATACAGATGGTTTATCAGGTTTAAAATTAATTTGTTGATTTATAGATGAGAACAATATCGTCTGCAAATCATAGATTGTTTATATACTTATCACTCTATTCTAGCTTGAACATTTCTCCAAGGTAAACTGTATAAAGCTTGATGGTTGTTGCCATATCATTCTGTATATCCTCGAATATTTTGCAAAGGATTTCCTCAATTCCTTGTTCTCAGACAGCTTAAATACTGCAGATATTTGTACAGGATCAAAAGCCTTTTCGTAAGCGACTATGTTACTCATTTATTTTCTCTCTTATTTGGGTTAGTGTAAGGATGTGGTTGTTGCTGAGAAACTACTGTGGAAACCTGCCAAGTTTTCTAGGCTGGCTAGAATTTAGAATGTCGGAGATGCGAGTTGTAATGACGTTAGTAAACAGATTGTAGATAGCCGATGTGAGGCATATAGGCCAAACTAACATTGTATCCCCCTTTTCATGCATCGAATAAAGTGTTGCATTTTCCAGGCTCTCGGAGTTATCCCGTTGGTGAAGCATTTGTTAAAAGGATTTCACTGTCGCAATATCTCCAACATCAACTAAAAGGTCTTTATTAATACCGTCCTCTCCTGGCGTTTTCCCTTGTTTCATGTTTTTGAGTGCTCTATTTATTTTCTCTGCTTTGATGTTAGATACATCTCATTTTTCCGAGTCTGGCTGTGATTGCTCCTGTAAAAGTCTTCTTTTACGTTGATGAGTTCATTATTGTTAGATGTCATCTCTCCGTTTGGTACCTTTATTCCATATATTTGTTTTTCCCTATTTCAAGTCTTTTAGCGGTTTTAATGCTGGTAACTGCTTGACGATAAAGCTTAAGCTGTTTAGTTTCTGCCAAGAGCTTACTAGTGC
>NC_091558.1:35095497-35097997 GCF_042767895.1 Penaeus vannamei | reverse complement strand
TCGCCAGCACTTACAAAAAGCAATACCGTCAGACCCTAATGGACGGGAAGACAGTTAAGCCCTGTGGCATTTGCGAGAGCTTTTTTAATTTTGGGAGTGAAGCAATTTCATGGTTGTTATACGCAGTACTACCTAGTCTCTGGCACTGTACTCTAATCCCCCCTTGATTGGAGAAAAGATTCATTCAACGGCAATCTGGAGAGGTAAAAACAACAGGCGAATTGAAGCAGCGATCGGTATTTACACACTGCAATTTTGTGCTTCAACCGGTCCTGAAAATAACGTTTGCCTCTCCGAGCTGATTGAGAAGAACGGCGTATGCAATAATTCGTGGAATATTTTTACTCTTCCTACTTTTGCTAAGTAGTAAAGCAAATGTTAGCTCAGTATTTTTAAACTCTGCTATGTTTATCTCACGGAATTCAACTTTCTGCATTGCGGAAAACTTTGGCAGACTCTGAAGAGGACGGGCATTGTGCCAAGGAATATTTAACTATCGCTCTTTACTTAGGCATCCAAAGTATTGTTAAGCATAGCGGGAGAGAAGAGTGTTTCTGTATATACATAAATACATACATAAATTCTATACGAATGCATGTGTACGTGTGTATGTGTGTGTATGTATATATATATATATATATATATATATATATATATATATATATATATATATATATATATATATATATATATATATATATATATATATATATATATATATATATATATATATATATATATATATATATATATATATATATATATATATATATATATATATATATATATATATATGCATACACATATATATTTACATATATATATCTATATCTCTACCTAACTATATGCATAATCATCTATCTTTCTGTAGGCTTACCAACGTACCTGCCTAATTATCTGCTTATCTTTTAATCTATCGAACTGTCAATCTATCTATATACTGCGTATTTGCAAAGGTCATGCATATGTATTGTGCATTTGTGTTCCGTACATATACAGGAACAGACACACTCTGGTCGATAACCTTTTCAACAATGTTAATACCAGAAGCGAAACCTCGTGACCTTTTCATGATTACATATCACCAATTTTAAATTAACTACGTGTATAATCAATCCACTCATATACCTCCAGCGCATACAATATGCATACAAAATAAAATGGATTTTGACATAACATACGGGAGCGAGAGAGAAAAAAATACAAAAAATAAGGCTCGCTTTAATAACAACTAGAATAAATCTCGCCATAGAAGTTATGTAAGTGACATTTTACGCCGATTCCCCGCGCGCAAACAGAAGGTCATTTCCGGCTCCCTAACCGATGCTCTTTTGTTTGAGTTATTGATCCCGACGACGTCTCTTTTGGGGTCGATGCTTTCGCCGGGTTGATGAGCGTGACGCGGCAAAGGTTTCTGACGCTGCGTGTAACATATTAAGCTTCTCGAACTATTGCGTTTCAAGCGTGAAGGGGGATTAATTTGTATGTGTTTGGCCGCACAAGTTTAAAAGGTAAAATGTGATCCTGTTAGGAGGGAGAGTAAGGAATTGGACCAAAAGGAAAGTTAGGTAGATATACGCGGCAGGTTCACTGGCAAGATGAAATGACGATTTTGAAAATATACTTAATTTGATCAAGTAAACGGCGTTTTTTATGCGAGGAAGTTATAAATATGGGCACACACACACACACACACACACACACACACACACACACACACACACACACACACACACACACACACACACGCACACACACACACACGCGCGCACACACACACACACACACACACACACACACATACACAATTTATAGAATTATAGATGATTTATCGTCGAAGTTACTGAAACTAGATACAATACTTGAAATTAATAACCCAGATGTAATATGCATCACTGAATCCAAACTGGGCCCCTCTATAGACAATGTAACATTAGGAGGGGGATAGCAATATTAACAAGAGAAGGAATTATTATAAAGGAGTTAGATATTAAGCAAGGGCCATAATGTAACCGACGGCAACTGAGGCAGAAACATTGGGAATGCAGAATAAATTATAAAAGGACAAACATAATGGTAACCAAGGTGCACATCCCACACCATACATCCGTGTGTCACAAAATAGTTAGCAAAAACTAATTCAGGAAACGTTAAGGAGCCTCGGAGGGCTAAACTAATTAAACTAAAATACTGTTTACTACTGCAAAATCTCATCGTCAGGAAAAAAAAATGTACAATTACAAGAGAGGTAGATTTAGAAATCTTAAACATTTAATTGGTTATAAACTGAACGAAGAGAACATTGATATAAACTTAAAGATAAGAGTAGAAAATTTGTATCAGGATACAAAATTGAATAAAATCATGAAAATGAGAGAAGATATTAAAAAAAAAAGAAAAAAAAAATCCAGGGAGCAAGTAAAAGGTATAATGTAGGAAAAACTAAGTATACCCAACCCCTGAACGAGGTGAAATTAAGCTTTGAAAAAAGTATAATCAA
>NC_091558.1:35085497-35090497 GCF_042767895.1 Penaeus vannamei | reverse complement strand
GGTAGGGAGGCTGAGGGAGAGAGAGAGAGAGAGTGAGAGAGAGAGAGAGAGAGAGAGAGAAGAGAGAGAGAGAGAGAGAGAGAGACAGAGAGAGAGAGAGAGAGAGAGAGAGAGAGAGAGAGATAAAAGAAGAGAGAGTGAAGAAGAATGAGAGAGACAGAGACAGACAGAGAGAAGTAGAGAGAAATGAGAGAATGGAATTGGAATGCATGTACAAGACGTCTAAAACATCCACACAGAGCTGATGAAAATTTAAAACGAATGCTTGAGTTCCTGAAATTACGAGAAAGGCACGCGAAGAAAAATGAAAAGACGAAAGAAAAGACTGGGAAACAATAAAAGATAAAAGGAGAAAAATCTGCGGACAGTAAATAATCCAAGTTGAATGGAAAGAAAGGCCAGTCTGAAGAATAGGAAGAGGGTTTGGAAAGCTGGTGAAGTAAAGAAAGAAAATGAAAATATAGAATAAAAATATATGCGCTTTACCGTACGAAACTTGAGTCAAGAAGAGAGAAGGGGAACCAGATAGAAAAGGCAGGGAAAGGGGAAAGAGAGAAACAGCAAAAGATTCTCAAGAAAGTATTCTTGGTTATATCGAAAATCCAAACTGCATTTAATCTGCCCATAAAAGATAACACCGTATATTGAAGAAAAATGTGACTATTGTACGTGGAATAACAGTGTTGAAACTACACTCATGGATATATTTGTCGCGAATTATGTTTGTCATATGACTGATGTGATTCCATGTCTCGGTTGGCTTAACCATTTGAGTTTCATAATAGTGATATATCATCACCATCTTCATCAATGCCATCATCATTTGCATTGTCAACAATGTCACAATCCTCATCACTAATTAATTACCAAGCATAATCGTCATATAGAGGCCTGACGTATTACACCTCCACCCCCACAAAAAAAAAAATAATAATAATAAAAATAAAAACATAAATGAAAAATAATAATGAAAATCAAAAAGCTTTCGATACAGCGTTGAAAGGACTGAGCGGGTAAGGCAATTATTAAAAAAGCTCGCACAGGATTATTGGTGATGTATTTCGATGTAGCATATAGCGTAGCCTCACAGAAGCTACAGATATGATTTCCTTTTTTTATCTTATTTATTCTTTTTTTTATCAGTATCAAATATAACGAGATTGGTAAAGTAATAAGTAGATAAAGATTCGAAGAATAAAAGACGAGGTGAAACAGGTAGACAGAAAAAGAAATAGGAGACATTCCTATTACAGCGACCATGAGACTGAACAACCAGTTTGTTAAAATTGTGCGAGGCCAGACCCTGTGAATATTCGTATATCCAGACATGGATAGACACAAATAAATGCATATCTAGTTATCTATCATATATATATATATATATATATATATATATATATATATATATATATATATATATATATATATATATATATATATATATATACATACATACATTCATCGATCTATCTATACGGTAGAAATGCATGTCTAGACTGTTAGAAATGTATTTATTTCTGTATATATTCATGTCCGTATAATGAATGTTCATTGGGTTGGGGCTCGTACAGTTTTAACCGGCCGTGACAAACACACCAGGATATCAATACACAACCATGAAAAAAAAAAAACATCCAATACAATACAGCATTTCCCATCAGATCAATTACGAAACTAACCTCCCCCCTCCCCAAAGTTGACAGAATCCCCCCCCCCCTCCCTTGAGATGCAAGAATTTTCAGAATCCTTCCCTTTAAGATGACAGATTCCTTCTCTTGGTGTACCTAACGCTTCCTGACTGATAATTAGATTGGTCATCACTCCTACGATATTAAAACCGCTTCTCTGAAAGTGATGTTTCTTCTTCTTCTTCTTCTTCTTCTTCTTCTTCTTCTTCTTCTTCTTCTTCACGTGGCGTCTCTATGGTTTAGTCGTCGGATGCGGAATGGGTGTGAAGGTTTGTTTATTAATTTTTGTGTGGTACTGATGGTCCGTTATTCGCTGGACGATGGAGGATTGTTAGTAGTTAGAATACGGAGGCTGGTGATAATGATAAAGTTAATATTAAAAGAGAAAGGAATGATGATGATGATGGTGGTAATGATGATGATAATGATGGTGATGGTCACTGTGATGATGATAACGGTGATGGTGATGATAATGATGGTGATGATAATGATGGTGATAGTGATGGGGATGATAATAATAACAATGATAGTAATGATGATGATAATGATAATGATTATAGTAATAATAATGATTATGAAAATTAAACACGTCACAATGTTAGTAATAACATTAATGATAAGATGATAATGCTAACAAGAACAAAATATCAACAAAGGCAGTAAATGCAGCTACAACAATAGCGAAAGAATGCCTTACCGTCCCTAGGGTGAATAAATTATACATCAAGAATCGGTATTAATCAAAGAAATTGACAAGTAGACGAGGCGGTAATAAATGTATCGCTTATATTTACCGTTAGTGACGTCACTGCTATGATTTAAGGGACCGCTGTGCCTGTTCACGGGAAGAAGTCGTTTCAGCAGTCAATAGACATCCGCGCAGTATGAATTTTATAAGCTTTTATATCATTATAATTCAAGGCCGCCGTGTTCTCTGACATCAAAAGCCTTGTCACCTATTTCGCCTTTTAAGATTCTCTAATATTTTAGAACTTATTTTCTATACTTTATTCATCTGTACTGGAATCGGTGCTTATTTGAACGGATAGTCATGTAATTCCTCTGATTAGATTAGACTAGTTGTTCAGGAGCCAAACCGGTACGTATATAGACAACTGTGCAAGTAAGCTTTTACACAAAAATATATACAAGTGAAAAAGAAACAAATTATTTTAAGTGTAAGACCAGGAAGATAGATAAAGATATTAAAAATACATTATAGATATAAGATAATAGGTCTGAAATTGCTAAGCAGCTGTGATTGTGATTCGATTAATTGTGCCCATTAGCTACTGTCTCCTGTTCCATTTGATTGACACCTAATTTAGATTTCTTTGAATTAGCATAATTAATTCGTCTAATCAATGAATATTCGACATTGTGCGCAGAGCGTGTTGGAACGTTAATGATTTAGTTCCCAGGCGCTTTTTGAACGATAGAAAGGTATGATGCTGTGTGTGTGTGTGTGTGTGTGTGTGTGTGTGTGTGTGTGTGTGTGTGTGTGTGTGTGTGTGTGTGTGTGTGTGTGCCTATTATAACATTTCCGATTCTTAACACTTTCATACAGGTTTACCTTTACGCGAATATTGTTAGAACCAGTTGAAACAAATATCTTTTCTTTTTGTATTAGAGTGCATGTCTCAGCGGGGAAGGCTAGATCAGTAGCAACTCGGGGAGGTGCCATGTCGTCTGATTTTGATGACGTCACAAAAGTTATAGATGGTTAGTGAATATGGTCGATCATTTCAGTCTTTTCAGTTTTCAACAAGGATGAAAATAATGCGTTCAATGGTTATATTTTCACTGAACAATCATCAAAATAGCTCTGTGGATGAGAAGAGTGGGGGTTTATGTTTATGCATGAATGATTCTCAAGTGGAATTGCTCGCAGTGGGAGTCAAGCCAATGGCCTGTATTTTTTACTTAGCTTGAAGGAATTAAGATGCCTACTTTTATTAATACCTACATGCATTCAATGAATAAAAGAAAGGTATTTTATTTAATGTGTAGGATACCAGGCTGGGCTATTTTTAGAAAACCACGTTCGTGTTTACATTTTGTGCAATATCCAATAGTGTTAAAGTTTCAATGGCTTTTCAGGTGTTTTTGACTTCATGCAGTCTGGTAGGCCTAGTATCCTACATATCACATAAAAAACTTTCATTCACTGGGATATTTCCTAAAGATCATTCTGTACCTCTATGATATAAGCTTACAGACTTGATATAAAAAAGGTAAATATCTTGAATTGTTGGTATAATTCAGTTAAGAAGACAAGTAAATGCTTCTGATGCTTTGAATTATCTAAATAACAGATTAGAGGCGTTTTAAGCAGAGAAAGTTCTTGTCTGAAATCTCAAGCGTTTTTCTTGCTAACTTAAGCATTTCGCTTGCTTTCTCATGCGACCTCCGTAGATGGCTAGATTTGCGCTTGCTAAGTCAAGCGGTGTACCGTCACTATGGCAACAGCGTCGGTCGCGTACCGTACTGGCCACGATCCTTCGAATGCGTGCGTTGGCCAGGAACTCCGCTTAATATCTTATCAGATAAATATATATATATTTTTTTTTTCACGGTATCTGATTCTGTAATTTTCTTAAAATCATATTCAAAGAAATTGAAATTACCTGAAAACGAAAGGAGATAATGGAGATTATGGGAATAAAAAGTATTTTACTTAAAAATAATAAATTATTATAAGACGAACAATTTACGTCCTATTGTTAAACTCCTCATCTCTCTAAATCGAGAATATATCTGCTATTCTATGAAATAAAGAATATTTCAAGTGAAAAAAGTCTGATAAATTCTAGCAACATTCTTCTGTTGATATTGTATTCGATGATTTTTAATGATATTTAACCTCATAAAATCGGAAAGTGTGTGTCATTGTTTTAGAGGCACTTTATATGATTATAGGAGAAAATATTGCGCTTTCTTAAGATGTTTGGGTAGATTTATTCTGTCATCTTGATGCGGTGCTAACTTGTCAGTTGTTTTGAATTGCGCGCTGAAACTGTTACCAACCGCTAGTGAAATAAACTCCACCCTCGACTTGTGCATAAGTTATCTCTTTCCGAGATTGTTGGTGGGAATATTGCTTTTAAAACCCAAGTATGTATATTTTGTGTTATTTTGATATTTCTATACTCATCAAGGACTGTTATGATTTGTACTTTATAAAAAGACACTTCCACATGTCTGTCATCACTGAACAGGGAAGGGGACAGCGCTTGGCCTATCGGTAAGAATTCTTGGCCAAGCGCTCCCCTGCTTAAAACGCTTTAGGACACGGAGCTCTCTTGCGGTGGT
>NC_091558.1:35077997-35080497 GCF_042767895.1 Penaeus vannamei | reverse complement strand
GTGAAGCTAAATCGGTGACAACATGAACGCATTTTCATATTTCTTCAATTACAAGTCAAAACCAATCAATATAAATGCAAAATAGGAGAAATGGTTTAGTATAGTTTAAATCCCAAGTTCCTTTATTTGAAAACTCTCCGGCCACCTCCCAGTTCCTCCTAAAACAATACATATAATCATGACAGAGCAAATATTTACATTACTGCAAAGTGCACTGGTAATTGAAAAAACCTCTAATAAGAGTCGTCACCATTTTCGTTATGATTTTGAGTCTGACGAGTTTGACGGTAGGCCTTGCTCTGCCCCGGCCTGCACCCTTCCCACCTGTGCTGCCGAACTCGGAGTCGTTCCAGGTCATCACGGATAACGTTCCGATCAAAATACTCCAGGTCGGCCAACGTTTCCACTCAAATTGTATCACGCCTTTCAGTAAATACGACTATGCACTCAAGTTGTTCAATTCTTTAACACAAGGGGAAAGGATGCCAATAAACATATATATTGGATAATACAGTACAGCGTAAGCATTTCAGCAATAAACAATTACTTTTTGATGATAATATAGGTTTTTCATCGGAAGAGGATCAATATGACAGGTTACAGGAAAAAAGAAAATAATGGAAATATATCCAAGCTATTAATTTTTACATAAATTGATCCTACGTCTATATTTCCGCTTAAAGACGAGGAGAGAATTCCATCCGTTTGTGAATAATGACAACAAATACATGCTCTGTTCACCTTTGGCCTATTTTTTTTCCCTTGTTCTTTCCGGTGAATGAGCCAGAATAATTATGAATAACAAAACGTCAACAAACGGCCGGTAGAGATTCCTGGATATGATAGAGACAGGGAAAGGCATCATTGTACATTGCTTTGAAAATATTTAATTTTTTTTACCTGTGTTATCCATCTTCAACAAGGCATGATAAATCAACGAGGCATATTTTTTTTATCAGCAACGTAGAATGAATTATATCTATATATAATAACAAATACTAGATAAGATGACCATGAATTGCCCGACATCATTAATAGTAGTAATTGGCTTTTACTCTTCTCTATCCTCCTAACATGACCTTTTTGCCTTTGTTATTCATCTTCAGCGAGGCATCTTCATCTCAGTTTCGTTTTAACGAAATGCTCCATACTTTTTTTTTTTATCAGCAATACTTTAACATGAATGTGAAATAATATATACATATATGTATATATATATATATATATATATATATATATATATATATATATATATATATATATATATATATATATATATATATGACATACAGACAATATCTGCATTTGAGAATTTATGCCTCTATAAGTCTTCGATACTACTAAACTTGAATAAAAGGTTTAATACAGAATTTATATATATATATATATATATATATATATATATATATATATATATATATATATATATATATATATATATATATATATATATATATATACATAAGAAAAAAAAACGCTATGAAAAGACAAAATACGTAATAAATGTAGAAATGACACCAAATTCGTATCACCGTGAGCACATTATCATAAACATTCAATTGCAACTCGATAACCTTTAATTTCATGATAAACCAGACGAAATAGTCTGAACTTGATCTGCTGTACCCGAGGTCGTCCCAGGTCATCACGGACAAGAGACCGATCCACCTTCAAAATCCTCGAGCACGACCAATGCTCCTAGTCAAGTTGCATCTCGTCATTCAGTAAATACGGCTATACACTCTAGCTGTTTAGTTCTTTGTGTCACCAAATAATAATGTATTTACTAGTATGATGTGGATATCAATGGGAATTGCCAGACATGTTAGTCATTCATCAACGAATGAAAGATTGTACATATACGAATGTACATTGTAGCCAATATATTTTAAAACCTTAAAAGCATCTGAAATTTAGCGACATACAACTTATTATTGGTAATAATGCTCAGTGATATACATGTCGAAAGAGAGAAAAATATAGATTTATTACGAATTTGTGATCAGACTTTACAGCGATCTTCAATAAGGTTACTGCTTTCATCTTAGATCTTTATTTTTTCTTTTCACCACCTCTTATTTCTTTTCAGTGAGACCCTCTTTAAGACTTCTATTCTGTCTTTACAAGTTTAATGTATTTCTTTATTGCTTGCATCCATTGCCATCTATCAATCCTTACTTTGTTACTCTTCAGTTCAGTCCCCGATATTCTTTCTCTGTTCTTCAAATTTTACTTCCATCTACTTCGCCTCGTCCATTCGTATCACGATGGAGATAAGAACATTTTTCTGGACAGGTACACACGCACGCACGCACACACAAATTAATAAACAATGAATTTTCATATCATTTAGACATGAATCGAAAATAATTCAGTTGATAAGAGGTAACTCGAGTCTTGTATACATACTGGCATGTTTGTTCTTACGCTTGGTTGTCTATGTACCTCTTCGTTGCACACAGACGCACAAAAAAATACCATTTCAACAGGTGCACTAAAT
>NC_091558.1:35062997-35065497 GCF_042767895.1 Penaeus vannamei | reverse complement strand
ACTTTTTTACTTTACAGAACTGGCTCTTACTTATTTAATTAACATGAACTAAACTTTCTACCGTGTCATTCACTTTACTCACCTGACACTGGCATACCCTTTCTGGTATTCCTACTCACCTGGCACTATCATTTTCCTAACTTACCTGCCTCTCATCTACGTGATATTCACTTACGTTGATTACCTCTTAGCTGGCAATCACAGTGCCAAACTTAATTGGCACTCGTTCACTTGATTTACTTACCTGGATAATATTTGCCGTACATACCTGGTGCATTCAGGTTATCTGCTTTGATTATCTAGCACTACCTAAGATAGTTATTCTTGATTACCAGGCACTAATCATCCCTCCGAGTCATTAATTCTACTTACCTGGCACTCTCGTACTTTACTTCGTATTCTTACTGAACTGGCACTTAAATCTTAGTTTTCATTTGCTTAACTTACTTGGCACTCACTTTCTTAACATGACATGTATTTCCTTTGCCTGCCTTACCTGGCTAATATTTTCTGTAAATACTTGACACACTCAGATTAATTGCTTTACTTCTTACCTGGAGCTCATTACCTAAATTTACTTACCTGGTTTTCAGCAGTCTTCCTTGACGCTCACTTACTGTACTCATCTGGTTTTCACGTACTTTACTTACTGTACTTACCTGGCTTTCACTTACCTTACTATAATTCCCTTATCAGTAAACACTACTTAGGGACATGATTTTACAGTAAATTCTAAAGATAAACACTAGCGAACGACTAAAGTCATTCTCATTGGCAACTTACCAAAGGATGGTTATGAAACGGTTCCATGATTACACATGACTGATGTGAACGTCTAGAAGGATCCGAAGAAAAACTTGGACATTTTCCAAGTTTCATGGAAACATAACTCTTAGTTCCCGCGTGTTGCCTTGGTAGTCGAGAAAACGATTGCGTGTAAAGCATAGACGTCTGGTACACATAATTCACAACATTGGTCGTCTAAAGTATAAGTTTCTCTTCTCGCGCGAAGATAGTCCTCCAAGTTTATTTATTTATTTATTTATTTATTTTATTTATTTATTTTTTTACTAATTCCTCTTTCTGGTCTACTAACTGCTGATTTTGGTTTAGAAACTTTCCCTTCTCTTACGAACTCAAATCTTGTCTTTCAAAATCGATTACTTGTACATATCTTTCGAATGGAATGAATATCAAATAGTGGTCAGACTGAAATCAAATGGAAATCGGTTTAAAGCTGTACACGTTGAAATGACTTAGATAAACCTTTGAGATAACACAATCCATTCTACAATCCTGGTTCCTTCCTCAATTGACGATGAAAATCTCTAAAAAATATTCTTTACAAATCACAACATAAATATCGAAAGGCATGGTCACATTAAAATCAAATGGAAATGAAAGAAATCTTAATATGAACAATCTTCTTCCCTTGTTGAGCAAGTTTCTATTATTCATTTTTCAAGAAACAATTTGGTTAGAAAAATAAACTAAATATATTGATTTTCAGCAATAGGAAAATTTTGCGTCACCACAAAACTGGTAGACTGATGAATTTAGTTCTGTTATTTGTCTTGTTTCTACTCATTCTATCATACCCGAAATCATTCCAAGTCACAACGGACAGCAGGAAAGATCGATTTTCAATATCCACCAGCAATGCTACCGTTGCGAGCTCTAAAACTAATATGCAGTTTGGTTGTTGGCAGATCGATTTTATTCAGTAAACACTAATATCACATAAAACTGTTTATTAATTCTAGGATATATTTATAAAAGCAAAGTATCCTTAAGAACTACAACAGAAATTTCCTTTTAAGTGACCTAAACAAGGGGAGATAAAGAAATGAAAAGTTGGAAGTGATATATAAGCCAAAAATAAAAATAAATGAACTTGATATACATAACCTTTAATGTATCCTTGAGTTGCCTGAAGATTATTCTGCAATATTAACAATGATAGTGACAATACCACTTGAAATAATCAAAAGAACATATGAAACAATTATCTAAGGATCATAGGAAGACAAAGTAAGATGTACATATAACGCGAGGATTTATCACAACGACGAACAAAGATTGTATTGCTGCCGAGAACACATCATTTATGTACTTATTTCTCTACGACAGACACGCATACACAGTATAACACCCTGTCATTATAAATGTAATGTATATAGGTATGAACATGGAACAGAAACGGGATAGAAATAACAAAAGATACCAAGGAAACGATAATAACAGAAATGAAAGCGATAAATAAACAAAACAAGAATTAGAGGATTATGGGAGGTAGTAAGAAAATAAAAGAAAACGTGATGCAAGTAAGGAAGATAGTTTGAAAGAAAAGATTTCCACAGAGAGACTTGCAACTGGAGAAAGGAGAGCTTATAGGAAACATGATTCGAGGTAAAAAGGCTGATTGTTGTTGATGACATGGATCTAGAGATAAGAACAAGTGATCGAAGTTTAAAAAGAGACGGGAAAGTTCGGCTGATAA
>NC_091558.1:35055497-35057997 GCF_042767895.1 Penaeus vannamei | reverse complement strand
ACTATTAGACAATAGGTATATACAAGCATTTATGCCTAGTTCAATCCATAAAACCTTTATAAAGCAGGATATAAAAAGGTCAGACATATAATACCATTTCAGAATTCGCCATTTAAAGTGAACATCGGCATGCTATGATTTATTACAACCTGTATTTGTATTATGAGATTGTCAATGACACGTTTGGCTCTTAAGTTTTATTTTGCAACTGCTTGTTTCGCTCCCGATTATTCAGCCGGAGCCGTGCCAGCCAACAGCCTGATCACCCCAGAGACCATAAACACGACCGCTTGTTTTCCTTAATTAATTCTACTTCATAAATACATACGTATGTGTATTTCATTGACTAGTTCCTTGGTATCTTATAACTTTATATTGTGAACTGATTACCTATAATATATATATTTTTATTTAATTTTGTTTGTAAGACTCATTATTTCTTAATAGATTTTCAAACATTTTAATTGTTTTCGCATTTTTTATCCTACAATGCATTCGCCGCTAATTACCTACGCTGTTGACGCGACAG
This sequence comes from Penaeus vannamei, assembly GCF_042767895.1. NCBI lineage: Eukaryota > Metazoa > Arthropoda > Malacostraca > Decapoda > Penaeidae > Penaeus > Penaeus vannamei. Next base: position 35,057,468 of record NC_091558.1, on the reverse strand, counting down.
ATTATTTTAAATAATTACAGATGTGGCAGTTCCCTTACAGCTAAAGAGAAAACATCGGCATGAAGTTATGCAGACAATGAATGAAGATTTGTGTGTGACAATTAATTTGCTTTACCCAAATAAAGAAACACTAAAGTCGAGAAAGCTGTCTCTTTAATTTGGCCAAAGCTAGGAGCGTGCGTGGTTAATATTTCCCCTCTTCTGGCGTAGATGTCAGTGAAGCCATACTTGTTGCAATGGATCAACATGTCCATCCGCTGTAGGGATTCTCAAGAATGATTGGCCAAGGTGGAGTCTATTAACCGCAGCTAGATTTTCTATGCGTCAGGAGTCAGTTTTCCAATACATTAAAAAGTATATTTCACACCATTTCCATAAATAGATTAATTGAAGATTTGTTTCGGCTATCAGTCTGAACTGGTTCTTTTAACATTTTAAAGTTATGAGTTCTTATCTTTTAAAAACATTTTTTTCTCTGTTGTATTGTAGTTTTTTTCGAGATATTTTGTCCATTTTTGTGTAAAAAGGGGAAAAGAGTTAAATAATGGCTTATAAAAAATACATTACTTATGATATACACAGTGGCATATGAACATTAGAGTATACGAATATGTCTGGTTGAACAGCACATGTAACCCAACACACGTATAACACGTAGCGAGAATAGGAAAACAATACTACGCTTTGTATGCAACGTTTGAACGCAGCTACGGTAAAAAAAAATAATAATAATAATAATAATAATAATAATAAATAATAATAATAAAAAAACACTCATGAACTATCTCTATCGTATAATACATAAAAAATATTACTTTTTGTTCTTGTATCAAATTCACACTTGATTTTTTTAGTCGTTTTTCAGCCTAGGCAACATGAAATTAATATTTCTATTGGTTGGACATGTCAAGTACGATCTGATTATATTACAGTGATTGGTGGCAAGTAGGATCTTGTGGCGTGACAGAGGATGTCCGCATGGAGTGGACGTGTCACTGGCAACAAGATAGTTTCTCCTCCTCGTCTTTTGTTTGGTACTACTTATCCTTTTCTCCCAGGTTTGCGGGCCTCATCCGAACTAGCGCATCGTCAAGTAAACTTCTATTAAACCTATTCTCTACATTCGCCCCCTCAAACAGCGCGCCGCAACTCGTGGGGCTGACGGATATACGCACCGGAATCCCGTGCCCGAGCCAGGTCAAACGGCCCCGTGTAATGATTCCCAGAATTCATTTGATATATTCTAGGGGTAACGTCAAAAAAAAAAAAAGTTAGCTGATACCTGTGTGTGTGTGTGTGTGTGTGTGTGTGTGTGTGTGTGTGTGTGTGTGTGTGTGTGTGTGTGTGTGTGTGTGTGTGTGCGTGCGTGCGTGCGTGCGTGCGTGCGTGTGTGCGTGTGTGTGTTGCACCGCACAGATCTTCACTCAAGAATGTCTTGTTACGTGGTTATTATAATTATTAAAGTGATTATTGTTATTATTATCTCAGCAGCAGCAACATGACTCGGCATCCTCAGACAGCATGACTCAGCATGGAACAGCCAGCTCTTGAATTTGATTAGGAAGCCAGATGAAGTAAAGTGATGTGTGCAGGAGTGGATAAAGGAGAGAGAGAGAGGAGGAGGAAAATTGAAGACCAGAATAAAGAGACTGCGTAAGAGCGGAAGATGAACAAAGCTATTCAACTAATAAAACAAACAAATGAAAGGAGATGATAGAAGAGAGAAGCAGAGAAAAAAAGCGAAAAAAACAAAATGGGAGATAACAGATGCAATTGCAAATCTCTTAGAAGGGAACAAAAAGAGGAAGCAAGGGAATGGAGTTCACGAATTTTTAATTAAAGATTTGCGGACAGACGTAAAGAGTAGAAAATCGAAAGTTAACAAAAAGTGATGGGAGTCCATGAAGGCATAGAAGAAAAATGAGATTGAGATTGCGGAGGCGGGTAAAGGGGAAAAAAAGTAATTCACCC
>NC_091558.1:35015497-35050497 GCF_042767895.1 Penaeus vannamei | reverse complement strand
TCACTCACTCACTCACTCACTCACCCACTCACTCACTCACACACACACACAAATGTAAGAATTCTGTAGACGGAATAAAACAATTCAATTTTTCCAAACTGTATTCATAATGGAAAAAACGGTTAAATTTGTAGAAGTATAAAAATGACACGAAGCTCATATATTTCGTGTAACGCTATAATACCCATCGTATACTTTAAAGGTAATAGATAAAGGAAACATATGGCTAAACATTTCTACAAATTCATCATATATGTGTATCAATCTTCACCTATTGTTTTAACTGCATGTATCTCTCCTCATATATCTTGATATATCTATAAATATCAGTCTCCCTCTATCTATATCTATCTATCTATCTATCTATCTATCTATATATATATATATATATATATATATATATATATATATATATATATATATATATATATATATATATATATATATATCTGCCTCTGCTTATCGATCCATATAATTATCTCCCTCTGTGTGTGCAGCTACCTCTACATATCTACATATATCATTATCTATCTATCTATATATCTCCTAATCTCTCTCTCTCTCTCTCTCTCTCTCTCTCTCTCTCTCTCTCTCTCTCTCTATATATATATATATATATATATATATATATATATATATATATATATATATATATATATATATGTATGTATGTATATATATACATATGTGTGTGTGTGTACACATATAAGCATTAATCTACCTCCTCTATGTTCATCTATTTCTGTATCCCCATTTATGTATATCCATCTCTCTTCATAAATCTATATCTATCTATACATATCTATCTTCCTATATCTGTCTATACTTATATTTCTATATATATCTGCCTATATTTATATATATTTATATATACCCCTGTAACTAAATGTCTACGTACGTCCATATAAGTTATACTTTCATTGTTTTTAAAGGACATTTTTCATTGTCGAAGTTTCATTTATTAGACCAAAAGAACGCACTAGCATAAATTTGTATGGATATATTGATATATTAATAATGCTAAAGGTATAACAAGTAAAGTTATGCTACTCCTATACTTATTGGTATCGAAGCTGAAATTAATAAGATCAGTGAAGGAAGGTGAAGTCTTTAATAAATCCCAGTTCCTAGACAACCTCTATTCTACCTTCATTCTTGTCCAAAAGGCACTCGGGGAACCTTCTCAAAGTTCCCAGAATACTACAATATAAGCGTGTCACTGCAAATACCTCCATCAGTAATTCCAAGTGCATCAATATTTGAAAATGTCTCCACTCCGATTTTTCTACATTTTCGCCATGATCTTATCCGCAATCAATGTGACACTTGGATTTCTCCTGCCACTGCCTGCGCCAGTTCCACTTGTGGTGCCTTACCCAAAATCGTTCCAGGTCATCACAGACAACAACCCCATTTACTTAAAAAATGCAGCACACCGACTGCTTCCCTTGAATGTGTATAAAGCCATCCAATAAAGAATGTATTTTTTCAACCATTGGTTTATATTTTCCCTACATCAAGAGTTGCGTCTTATCTAAAATCTAACCTTGACGTGATTGCCATGATTACTTAACGGAGCCGTCCAGCTATCGTGGGAAATTAAGTGAACTAATTCTATGAAAGGGAAAGAGTTGACTTTTCCCAATATGGAAAATTAGAACAATGATTTCATATTGCAAGTTTCCACTTTCAATATTTTTATCATTCATTGCAGTTGGAGAAAAATTCATATATTGGTAGAAACATTCAGCATGTGCGATTTAGGTAACATGACATTACTAACACAGGTTTTATACCCGCCTTCTCTGTATATTTATATACGCGCGCACGTATGTGTCGATGAATAGAAATGGTAAATGTGCATCATAAATACACAGGTTGAAATTCATTAATTGTGTTATAGAGTGGTCATTGAATATTTTAATATATACATACATATATATAATGAATCTATAAATGGTATGAAGCAATTTTTCAAAACTGTACACACAATGAAATAACATAAAACTCTTATATTACGTGTAACACAATAATACCCTCATATGCTGTAAAGGAAATGGCTAAACATCTCTGTAAAATCATCTTGCTGTAAAAAAAAATACCAAATATAATTCATATGCACCACAACCACTGGTTCCCTTAAATCGGTACTAAGCTATCTAATAAAGTATTGATTTTTCAAAATAGTTTCTTGATCTATATTTTCCTAAATCTCCAAGAGATTTACTGAATGTGGATTCTAAATTGCTATATTCAGTAAAAAATTATATGGCATTGTACCGATATCAACTCAAATATATTTATGTATCACTCTTCTATCTAAATATCTAATGATTTATCTCTTTATGTACCTGCATCACTTTATCTCTCCCTATGTATCTATTTCTATCTACATATTTACATTCATCTACCTATGGTATGTATCTTTATAACTTAAGATTTATATGTATTTGCATCAATTGATATCTCTTCCTATATAATTTTTTTCTTCAGTTACCTAGGTTTTATACCTTCATATCCCTACAAAACTCTATTCATATACCAAGGTTTGTCTTTCTTCATATACCTCTAAATATATATGAATTAATCTACCTTCTTCTCAATCTTCATCTAATGTCGTACCTGCATGTATTAATATTCCTCTCAACTCATCTATATTACTCTATTTATAAATATCAATCTCCTATCTATGTATATCTATGTATATCTATGTATATCTATGTCCCTCTAAGTACATATATCTTTATTTATTTATTTCTATACATATAACTCCCTATATCTATCTATCTATCTATCTATCTATCTATCTATCTATCTATCTATCTATCTGTCTGTCTGTCTATCTATCTATCTATCTATCTATCTATCTATCTATCTATATATGCATTAAACTACTTCCTCTATCTTCATCTATTTCCGTATCTAAATATATCTAGATCCATCTCTCCTCATAAATCTATATCCATCTATTCATTTATATCTTCCTATATATATTTGTATATATATATATATATATATATATATATATATATATATATATATATATATACATATATATATCCCTATATGTCTCTACTTATGTTCATATAAGTTTTACTTTCATTACTTTAAAAGGACTTTTTACAATATCGAAGTTCCATTTATTGGACCAAAAGACCGGAAGAGCATCGTTTTGCGTGGATATATAGATATAATAATGCGAAAGGGATGACATACAAGTAAATATAAATCCCAATTCCGAAATAACCTCTAATCTACGTTAATTCTCGACCAACATTTTATGAGAAGGCACTCGGGAATCCTCTCAAAGTCCCCAGAAGAGTACAATATAGGCATGTCACTGCAAATATTTCCATCATTAATTCGAAGTGCATCGGTACTTGAAGATGTCTCCACTCCGATTTTTCTACATTTCCGCCATGATCTTATCCGCAATCAATGTGACACTTGGATTCCTTCTGCCACTGCCTGCGCCAGTTCCACTTTTAGTGCCTTACCCAAAATCGTTCCAGGTCATCACAGACAACAGCCCCATTTACCTACAAAATGCAGCACAGCGACTGCTTCCCTTGAATGTGTATAAAGCTATCCAATAAAGAATTGATTGTTAAACTTTAACTGTTTCTTGGTTTATATTTTACCTACATCAAGAGAACTACTAAAATCTTTGCAGTCTTTCTCGTCCTTCGCTTGCTTTACTGTCGAGTTTCCTCTGGCCTCTTATCTATAGATTTAATTTCATAGATTACGGCTCTTGTTTTCTTTCTTTAAATGGCATAACAACGCATCTGTCAGTCCTTCTAAGTCAATTTCTTTGTATATCAAACCATTTCTACGTCTCTAAATTCTCATCCTTCTCTGTTCCTTTTAATTCTTTCTACCTTTTCTTCCAACGGGCATACCAATTCTCCTATTATCTTTCTCGTTATCTATATATTGCTGTTCCTAGCGCATTCCCTTCCATCCCTTCAGATCCTGTATCTCCTCTTTCCTCTTTGATTAGTTTCCCACTCTGCATACCGTGTTTCGCCATTACTCCATCTATCGTTCTTTCAATAAGAAAATGAAACTAATTAATTTCCATTTACCAATACAATGCAGGGAGAATGAATACTGATATATATGTGCGCGTGTGATAATATCACCTACTTTGCAATGTATAGAACTTACATTGAACACAGTTGATATTACCTTTACATGAAACTGAAAAGAAAAAAAATCGATTCCATATAAATATCAATATACATAGGAAGAATACTGTACTATGTATATGTTTATATATATATATATATATATATATATATATATATATATATATATATATATATATATATATAGTCTATCCTCGACGTTTTGTGTGTGCGATAATAATCCTTCTTTGCAAGGTATGGGTTTACAGTTAACAGGGTACAATATATATATATATATATATATATATATATATATATATATATATATATATATATATATATATATATATATATATATATATATATATATATATATATATATATATAAAGGATATAAATAAATATATATAATATATATATATATATATATAAAGGATATAAATAAATATATATATAATATATATATATATATATATATATATATATATATATATACATATATATATTTTACATAAAAGAGGAAATCATTTTATCAAATCCGGTGAAGCGTTAATCCAGGTAAAGTGCGTTGATTTAAAGTCCATCCTCGACGTGGTTGCTATGACCACTTAACGGACACAAAAGCCTTCGCATACATGTCTCTCCATCTCTATCTACGTATCTATCTTCATACAACCGTAGGTCTATATGTCTTCCTCAATTTATATTTCTTCCTATGTATGCATTTCTATCTACACATCTTTATTCATATACCTATGTTTCTCTATCCTCATACACACATATATACTTATATATATAAATTTATATATATTTATACGTATTCTATAGATACATAATCTATATATGTGTATATACATGTATAAATATACATATACATGTGTATATTTTATTATCATTATTATTATCATATATATAAATATATACATATACATATGTATATATATGTATACATATATATATATATATATATATATATATATATATATATATATATATATATATATATATATATATATATATATATATATATATATATATATATATATATATATATATATATACATATATAGAAACATATATATAATACAGTGGTAACGTATTCAACTTATATTTCTTCCTATGTATATTGATATTTATGTTTTTATATTTACATACATATATATACGTATATATACGTGTATATATATACATTTATATGTGTATATCTTATAAATATTATACTATATATGTCCCGTCAGCACTAGCTGACACACGCTGATCGAATCGACATTAGTCGGCAAGAATGTCGAGGAAATGTAGTACGGAATAATATACTAGGTTAATTTAAACACACAACTAGTCTTCGATCCTTCAAAGACAATTTTAATAATTATATGATTTCCCTTTATGAGTCGTCCCACACTAATATGCCTTCTTTTATTTTAGATACTATACTCAGCATCTATCTACTATGTTAAAGCTATCCAATGAAGAACATGTTGCAGACATTTTCTTAGTTTATATTTTCCCTACATCAAGAAAATTATTTTACAGTCGTTCTCGTCCTTTGCTTGTTCTACAGTCGACTTTCCTCTTGCTGTGACTTTATGTATAGTTTCAAATTCGTAGATTACGGAAGGTTAGTGAAAGAAGGTCAAATCTTCCTTAAATCCCAGTTCCTAAACAACCCCTTTTCTACCTTCATTCTCGACCAACGTGTGTACGAAAAGGCACTCGGGGAACCTTCTCAAAGTTCCCAGAATACTACAATATAAGCATGTCACTGAAAATACCTCCATCAGTAATTCCAAGTGCATCAATACTTGAAAATGTCTCCACTCCGATTTTTCTACATTTTCGCCATGATCTTATCCGCAATCAATGTGACACTTGGATTCCTTCTACCACTGCCTGCGCCAGTTCCACTTGTAGTGCCTTACCCGAAATCGTTCCAGGTCATCACAGACAACAGCCCCATTTACCTACAGAATGCAGCACAGCGACTGCTTCCATTAAATGTGTATCAGGCTGTCCAATAAAGACTTGATAAATATATTTTTGGCCTATATCTTCCTGTGCATTCTAGTTTGTAATAACTGCATATGTAATTATTTCTATCTATCTCGAAGTCACATTCCCTGTGTATGAATTGCTATCTATGTATCTATATTCGTCTACTAATGTTATCAATCTTTGTAGAGGGAGATTGAGTTAGATATAGAGAGATAGATGATATAGAAAGTTAGATATAGATATAGAACGGCATGAAAAAATATTGATATAAATAGAGGGATATATGAATACAGGGATATAGAGAGTTAAAGGGATATATGAATACAGGGATATAGAGAGTTAAAGGGATATATGAATACAGGAATATATAGAGATATAGGATATATAGAGATAGATAGATATAGTGGTATAAACAGAGATATACGTATATGGGATACATATATAGAGAGACACAGATAGAGGTATACATATATAGAGATACACAGATAGATGGATATATAGAGAGATGGATAGATATAGCGATGGATTACATGGATATATATAGAGATAGATACATGGATATATACAGAGAGATGGATACATGGATATATACAGGGATGGATACATGAATATATACAGGGATGGATACATGGATATATACAGGGATGGATACATGGATATATACAGGGATGGATACATGGATACATACAGAGAGATGGATACATGGATATATACAGACAGATGGATACATGGATATATAGAGATATATTTTATATATTTTACATAAAAGAGGAAGTCATTTTATCAAATCCGGTGAAGCTTTAATCCAGGTAAAGAGCGTTTATTTAAAGTCCATCCTCGACGTGGTTGCTATGACCACTTAACGGACACAAAAGCCTTCGCATACATGTCTCTCCATCTCTATCTACGTATCTATCTTCATACAACCGTAGGTCTATATGTCTCTTCCTCAATTTATATTTCTTCCTATGTATGCATTTCTATCTACATATCTTTATTCATATACCTATGTTTCTCTATCTTCATACACACATATATACTTATATATATAAATTTATATATATTTATACGTATTCTATAGATACATAATCTATATATGTGTATATACATGTATAAATATACATATACATGTGTATATTTTATTATCATTATTATTATCATATATATAAATATATACATATACATATGTATATATATGTATATATATATATATATATATATATATATATATATATGTATATATATATATATATATATATATATATATATATATATATATATATATATATACATATATAGAAACATATATATAATACAGTGGTAACGTATTCAACTTATATTTCTTCCTATGTATATTGATATTTATGTTTTTATATTTACATACATATATATACGTATATATACGTGTATATATATACATTTATATGTGTATATCTTATATATATTATACTATATATGTCCCGTCAGCACTAGCTGACACACGCTGATCGAATCGACATTAGTCGGCAAGAATGTCGAGGAAATGTAGTACGGAATAATATACTAGGTTAATTTAAACACACAACTAGTCTTCGATCCTTCAAAGACAATTTTAATAATTATATGATTTCCCTTTATGAGTCGTCCCACACTAATATGCCTTCTTTTATTTTAGATACTATACTCAGCATCTATCTACTATGTTAAAGCTATCCAATGAAGAACATGTTGCAGACATTTTCTTAGTTTATATTTTCCCTACATCAAGAAAATTATTTTACAGTCGTTCTCGTCCTTTGCTTGTTCTACAGTCGACTTTCCTCTTGCTGTGACTTTATGTATAGTTTCAAATTCGTAGATTACGGAAGGTTAGTGAAAGAAGGTCAAATCTTCCTTAAATCCCAGTTCCTAAACAACCCCTTTTCTACCTTCATTCTCGACCAACGTGTGTACGAAAAGGCACTCGGGGAACCTTCTCAAAGTTCCCAGAATACTACAATATAAGCATGTCACTGAAAATACCTCCATCAGTAATTCCAAGTGCATCAATACTTGAAAATGTCTCCACTCCGATTTTTCTACATTTTCGCCATGATCTTATCCGCAATCAATGTGATACTTGGATTCCTTCTACCACTGCCTGCGCCAGTTCCACTTGTAGTGCCTTACCCGAAATCGTTCCAGGTCATCACAGACAACAGCCCCATTTACCTACAGAATGCAGCATGAAAAAATATTGATATAAATAGAGGGATATATGAATACAGGGATATAGAGAGTTAAAGGGATATATGAATACAGGGATATAGAGAGTTAAAGGGATATATGAATACAGGAATATATAGAGATATAGGATATATAGAGATAGATAGATATAGTGGTATAAACAGAGATATACGTATATGGGATACATATATAGAGAGACACAGATAGAGGTATACATATATAGAGATACACAGATAGATGGATATATAGAGAGATGGATAGATATAGCGATGGATTACATGGATATATATAGAGATAGATACATGGATATATACAGAGAGATGGATACATGGATATATACAGGGATGGATACATGAATATATACAGGGATGGATACATGGATATATACAGGGATGGATACATGGATATATACAGGGATGGATACATGGATACATACAGAGAGATGGATACATGGATATATACAGACAGATGGATACATGGATATATAGAGATATATTTTATATATTTTACATAAAAGAGGAAGTCATTTTATCAAATCCGGTGAAGCTTTAATCCAGGTAAAGAGCGTTTATTTAAAGTCCATCCTCGACGTGGTTGCTATGACCACTTAACGGACACAAAAGCCTTCGCATACATGTCTCTCCATCTCTATCTACGTATCTATCTTCATACAACCGTAGGTCTATATGTCTCTTCCTCAATTTATATTTCTTCCTATGTATGCATTTCTATCTACATATCTTTATTCATATACCTATGTTTCTCTATCTTCATACACACATATATACTTATATATATAAATTTATATATATTTATACGTATTCTATAGATACATAATCTATATATGTGTATATACATGTATAAATATACATATACATGTGTATATTTTATTATCATTATTATTATCATATATATAAATATATACATATACATATGTATATATATGTATATATATATATATATATATATATATATATATATATATATATATATATATATATGTATGTATATATATATATATATATATATATATATATATATATATATATATATATATATATACATATATAGAAACATATATATAGTACAGTGGTAACGTATTCAACTTATATTTCTTCCTATGTATATTGATATTTATGTTTTTATATTTACATACATATATATACGTATATATACGTGTATATATAACCATTTATATGTGTATATCTTATATATATTATACTATATATGTCCCGTCAGCACTAGCTGACACACGCTGATCGAATCGACATTAGTTGGCAAGAATGTCGAGGAAATGTAGTACGGAATAATATACTAGGTTAATTTAAACACACAACTAGTCTTCGATCCTTCAAAGACAATTTTAATAATTATATGATTTCCCTTTATGAGTCGTCCCACACTAATATGCCTTCTTTTATTTTAGATACTATACTCAGCATCTATCTACTATGTTAAAGCTATCCAATGAAGAACATGTTGCAGACATTTTCTTAGTTTATATTTTCCCTACATCAAGAGAATTATGTTACAGTCGTTCTCGTCCTTTGTTTGTTCTACAGTCGACTTTCCTCTTGCTGTGACTTTATGTATAGTTTCAAATTCGTAGATTACGGAAGGTTAGTGAAAGAAGGTCAAATCTTCCTTAAATCCCAGTTCCTAAACAACCCCTTTTCTACCTTCATTCTCGACCAACGTGTGTACGAAAAGGCACTCGGGGAACCTTCTCAAAGTTCCCAGAACACTACAATATAAGCATGTCACTGAAAATACCTCCATCAGTAATTCGAAGTGCATCGATACTTGAAAATGTCTCCACTACGATTTTTCTACATTTTCGCCATGATCTTATCCGCAATCAATGTGACATTTGGATTTCTTCTGCCACTACCTGCGCCAGTTCCACTTGTAGTGCCTTACCCAAAATCGTTCCAAGTCATCACAGACAACAGCCCCATTTACCTACAAAATGCAGCACAGTGACTGTTTCCCTTAAATGTGTATCAAGCTATCCAATAAAGAATTGAGAAATATATTTTTGGCCTATATCTTCCTGTCCATTCTAGATTGTAATAATTGTATATATAATTATTTATATCTCAAGTCACTTTCCTTGTGTATGAATTGCTATCCATGTATCTATATTCGTCTACTAATGTTATCAGTCTTTGTAGAGGGAGATTCAGATAGATATATAGAGATAGATAATATAGATAGTTAGATATATATATATATAGAACGGTATGAAAAAAATATTGGTAGATATAAATAGAAGGATATAGAGAGATATAGTGATATATATAGAGAGGGATAAAGAGAGATAAAGGGATATATAAATACAGTGATATAGAGAGATATAGGGATATATAAATACAGTGATATAGAGAGATATAGGGATATATAAATACAGTGATATAGAGAGATATAGGGATATATATAGATACATATAGGGGTATAAACAGAGAGATACGTATATGGGATATATAGAGAGATGAATAGATAAAGCTATGGATTACATGGATATATAGAGATGGATACATGGACATATAAAGATGGATGCATGGATATATATATAGAGATGCATACATGGATATATATAGAGAGATGGATTCATGGATATATATAGAGAGATGGATACATGGATATATAGAGATAGATATATTGATAGGTATATAGATAGATATAGATATATCAGTTGATGGAGATACATATAGATCTCCCGGTATATTAAGATAGATAACATTGGTAGACGAATATAGCTACGTGGATAACAATTCATACAAAGGGAAAATGAAATGATGGAGTAACGTAATGATATAGATATAAATAATTACACATATGAATATAAAGATAACTATATGTAAATAGAAAGATATGCATCTTCAGATAAAAAATCAATTACAGATGAACAAATTAATTCATAAATAGACTGTATGAACTCTATATGTATATGAATAGGCATATGAAACTACAACATATATTCAGGCACATATAGATATAGATACATAAAGAGATAGATAAGGATTCAGGAATATAGACTTAGGCAAATACAGAAATAGAGGACGATAGACTAACATTGGTAGATGAATATATATATATATATATATATATATATATATATATATATATATATATATATATATATATATATATATACAGACATACATATATATGTAGATAGAAAAACATGTATAGGAAGAGAGATAAATTGGTGCAGATACTTGATACTTGATAAGCATAAAAAGCTGAATAAAGGTGGTAATAAAGATATAAAGATAATTACATGTATCCCGATAGCTATATTAATACATATAAATACCTATATAGATAAATAATGAAAGATGAATATATTAATATACTAATACTATATATAACGTCTCGGCATTCCTATGTCAGTATGTAAAATCATACCAAATAATTGATATTCAGATTACTCTTGTTTTCTGATACAATGTCTAGATAGATTTTGAATAAGCATCATTATCTTCATTCATCTTTAAATTCATTAATTTCTTAAATTCCTTTTGAGTCATCAAGACGACATGGGCACTATGACGTGGCACATATTACTGAACATAAAAATACACTTCTAGTACCGAGATGTGTATATATATACATGTGTTTGTGTGTGTGTCTGAAGATAACCAATCAGAGGTAGATGAACATAGGTATGTAGGTCGAAATGCTCATATAAGAGATAAATCGATGCAGATTTCTTCTGCCACTGCCTGCGCCAGTTACACTTGCAGTGCCTTACCCAAAATCGTTCCAAGTCATCACAGCCAACAGACCCATTTACCTACAAAATGCAGCACAGCGATGGACTTCCCTTAAAACTGTCTCAAGCTATGCAGTAAAGAATCAATATTTCAAAATATTTTCTTGATTTATGCCCTCCCTGCATATTTTAGATTTAAACTCACTAATATGTGCCATGGCATAGTACCGATGTCAAGTGTAATCAGGTTTTCACCTTGATGATTTAAAATTAAAGTTATTAATAGATTTAAAGCTGGAATTAAGATAAAGATCTATCTAAACATTATAATATGAAACAAAAGGACTCAGGGATCAAATATTTTCTATATCGATACATATTGATATACAAATGCTGACTAAATGTAAGCTACCTAATAAAGAATTGATATTCACAATATTTTCTATATCTATAGAACTCACCCGATCCGTAAAATATGTCTTGGTAAATATCCAGATTAAATGCAAAGACCGATATGCAATAATAATGAATCTAAACAACTTATTAAAGAAGACAATATTTTGATACAGATACCAATAGACGATATAGGTAGCTTGATATAGAGAGAAATATATACACAGAGAGAGATAAGCTGCAGCAAATACATATAAATGAATTGATACTGACACAGAAATAATTACATACATATAAACAGCTTAATAAATTCAAATATTGTACATAGCTAGATATTTAATTACAGATGAATATATTGATGCATATATATACTGCCTCGGCATTCCTATGTCTTTATAGCAAACAATTGATTTGGTTTTATCATTTAAGTTATTAAGAATTAACCAATAAATGATTTTGAGTCATCAATGTGAAAACTTTGATATACTTTGCATCGGTACTATGCCATGGTACATATTACTGAACACAAAATCTATAAGAACCTTTTTATAAATCTCATGGGCGTATGTACCTCTATGTCTGTATACATTTGCAGTTTATCAGTCTCTACATCTGCCTATATGTATATGTATATATGTCCTTAGTTCCCCATATATCTGTCTATGTGTATTTCACCATATAGGTATATCTCTATATATTTATCTACGAGTACATACCATATAATTTCTTAATGGGTAAGGTTACGTAAGGTAGATCAATCGAACGTAGACCCAGTTCAGTTTAAATAGGTACCACACAATAACATTTTACAATCCAGAATACACATATAGAATTTTTTCGAGATCTAAGGAAGATATAGGTCAAGATATTGTTTATCAATACTTTATTGGGCAGCTCGAGACACTTTTAAGGGAAGCAGTCGCTGTGTTTCATTTTGTAGGTAATTGGGGTTGTCTGTTAAGTCCTGGAACGATTTTGGGTAAGGCACTACAAGTGGTACTGGCGCAGGCAGTGGCAGAAGAAATACAAGTGTCACATTGATTGTGTAGCTGAATATATACACAGATAAATTGATAGAAACACATTTAGATATACAAGTATATGAATATAGACAATATAGGTAAATGAATATAGAAATATAGATATAAATAGATCTATAAGGGAGATAAATTAACACACGGAAAGAGACATAGTAATAGATTTATAAAGCTATACAGGTAAGTAATCAATCAAAGATGTACTTCTTGATATATAAATATATACCAATATACCAAATACTATCATTCACTAGGAACTGGGATTTTGGGAATTCAGTTCCTAGTGAAATCAATTCTTTAATGGATAGCTTGATACACATTTAATGGAAGCAGTCGCTGTGCTGCATTTTGTAGGTAAATGGGGCTGTTGTCTGTGATGACCTGGAACGATTTTGGGTAAGGCACTACAAGTGGAACTGGCGCAGGCAGTGGCAGAAGAAATCCAAGTGTCACTTTGATTGCGGATAAGATCACGGCGAAAATGTAGAAAAATCGGAGTAGAGACATTTTAAAATAATGATGCACTTTGAATTACTGATGGAGGCATTCAGTTCAGTTAGATTTGCGAAGTCATGTTTCGCCTCGGGCCTTTTCTCTGGAGTGGCCCGGCCTGTGTTCACTATTTCTAGTTAACTCATGTGTTTTCTTTGAACTGCATGCTTATCGCGGTGGCTGGATGGAAGTATTTGCAGTGACATGCTTATACTGTAGTCCTCTGGGACCTTTGAGAAGGTTCCCGAGTACCTTTCCTTAACACGCTGGACAAGAATGAAAGTAGAAAAGAGGTTGCTTAGGAACTGGGATTTAAGAAAGACTTGTCCTTCACTGATATTATTCCTTTCAGCTTTGATAGCAGTAAGTGTAGAAGTAGTATGTCTATAATTTCATATCGTTACTTGGCCTTCCTTAACTGACCTTAATCGTTATAACTTCGATGCCGTTGAGAGTGAATGTATGTGTATATATATATATATATATATATATATATATATATATATATATATATATATATATATATATATATATAATATATACATATATTCATGGCTATATAGATAAATAATTAAATAATTAAAACGAACATGATACATCGATATACCGTCTCGGTCTCCCTATGTCAATAATTACCAATATACAAAATAAATGATATTGAGGGTACTCTTGTGTTTTATAATTTATAATTATAAATATAAAAAAATATATATACTTCTAGTAACGAGATGTAGGGAAAATATTAGTCGAGAAAATATTGTAACAAATTATTTTTTTTATTGGATAGCTTGATACATTTTTAAAGGAAGCAGTCGCTGTGCTGCATTTTGTAGGTAAATGGGGCTGTTGTCTGTGATGACCTGGAACGATTTTGGGTAAGGCACTACAAGTGGAACTGGCGCAGGCAGTGGCAGAAGAAATCCAAGTGTCACATTGATTGCGGAGAAGATCATGGCGAAAAAGCAGAAAAATCGGAGTGGAGACATTTTCAAGTATCGATGCTCTTCGAATTACTGATGGAGATGTTTGTAGTGACATGCTTATATTGTAGTATTCTGGGAACTTTGAGAAAGTTCCCCGAGTGCCTTTTGTTAACACGCTGGGCAAGAATGAAGGTAGAAAAGAGGTTGCTTAGGAACTGGGATTTAAGAAAGACTTGTCCTTCCTTCACTGACATTATTCATTTCAGCTTTGATACCAGTAAGTTTAGAAGTAGTATGTCTATAATTTCATATCGTTACTTGGCCTTCCTTAACTGACCTTAATCGTTATAGCTTCGATGCCATTAAGAGTGTACGTACAATTTCTATATTTTGATATCGTTGCCATTATGCTACAATTTCCGCATCATCATTATATGTAATAAAGCCATATAGAAATGCTCTTCTTGCCTAGTTTGATAAATGGAACTTTGACGTTAAAACATTTTTTAAACAATGAATCTATAACTTATATCCAGTTAGAAGTAGATATAGTTATATGGAGACATGGCTATAGATATATGCAGACGCAGAAATAGATGACGATATAAAACTAACATTAGTAGATGCATATAGATATGTAGTTAGAAAGGTATTTTAGGAAGAGAGATAAATTGATGCAAATACATTTTTATATACAAATATATTTAGATATATACTATAATAGATGAATATAGGAATAGATATATAGGGATCGATAAATTAGTACAGACACAGAAAGAAAGATAATGAAGATATACATACATGCATAGATACACATACACATATGTATACATATATCCGTTAGCCATACATATACATGGCTATATAGATAAATAATCAGATTGAACATAATACATAGATATACCGTCTCGGCCTTCCAATGTCAATGTGTCAACATACCAAATAATTGATATTGAGGGTGCTCTCCTATGACACAACTTTCTCTATATAAATATGTCCATAAAATACTGTTATTACGGTCTTTTTGGCTTAAACATGGAACTTGGATATTAAAAGATATAATTTACATTCGCGTACATACAGGTAGTAGGATGTAGGGAGATACATATAGATGGATGAAGGGAGATAAATATAGATGGCGAAAGGGACGTGGCACAAATTACTAAATATAAAAAAGTCATATATATATCATATTACTAAATATAAAATTTTCATATATATATCATATTACTAAATGTAAAAATGTATATACTTCTAGTAACGATATGTAGGGAAAATATAAATCCAGAAAATATTGTTAAAAATCAATTCTTTATTGGATAGCTTGATACACATTCAAGGGAAGCAGTCGCTGTGCTGCATTTTGTAGGTAAATGGGGCTGTTGTCTGTGATGACCTGGAACGATTTTGGGTAAGGCACTACAAGTGGAACTGGCGCAGGCAGTGGCAGAAGAAATCCAAGTGTCACATTTATTGCGGAAAAGATCGTTGCGAAAATGTAGAAAAGTCGGAGTAGAGACATTTTCAAGTATCGATGCACTTCGAATTACTGATGGAGGTATTTCCAGTGACATGCTTATATTGTAGTATTCTGGGAACTTTGAAAAGGTTCCCCGAGTGCCTTTTGTTAACACATTGGACAAGAATGAAGGTAGAAAAGATAATGCTTAGGAACTAGGATTTAAGAAAGACTTGACCTTCCTTCACTGACCTTATTCCTTTCAGCTTCGATACCATTAAGAGTAGAAGAAATATATGTATAATTTCAAATCGTTGCCCTTTGTCACACCTTTCTCAACATAATTATATTAATATGTCCATAAAATACTGTTGTTGCAGTCTTTTGATTTAAAATAGAACATGGATATCAAAAGATATAATTTCAATGCACGTAGACATATAGATAGTATGATTTAGGGAGATACATATAGATGGATAAAGGTATATAGGTGAATATAGGGAGATAGATATAGAAGGATATAGGGAGATAAAGATTTATATAGAGAGATATATAAAGATAGGTATAGGGATATGGATGAATATAGGTATATATATAGAGAGATAAAGATAGGTATAGGGATATAGATAAATACAGGTATAAATAGAGAGATAGATAAAGATAGGTATAGGGATATAGATAAATACAGGTATAAATAGAGAGATAGATAAAGATAGGTATAGGGATATAAATAAATATAGGAATATATAGGGAGATATAGATATATATAGAGAGATAAAGAAAGGTACCCTTTACTTCCAAAAAGAACAAATTTGGCCAATTTTAAATGGTCCTATTGGGTAAAATATCCTGATTAGGAAGGTGTTTGATGAGATCGACTTTTTAGTCCGGTTATGTTAGTGGTACTGGCAACTCTGCGCCAGCCCTGGTTCTTCCGGAAGCTCAGAAAACTCGAAAACATGACAGGGTGTGGACACTAAATCGGGCACTGACTACAACAAAATTTCAAGCCGTCATGGACCTTGAACCAGGTGATTTACTGCAGAGATCTTTCCTTTGTGCAATAAGCGAATTATAAACTATATGTTGAGTATCAGTATATTGATACTTCATGAAAAATAAAGGATATAGGGAGATCTAGATACATATAGAGATAGGTATAGGGATATAGATGAATATAGCTATATATAGAGATAGATAAAGGTAGGTATAGGCAGATAAATATAGATTAATATAGGCAGATGGATATAGATAGATAGATATAGATAAATGTAGACAGATTGATATATAGATATAGGGAGATAGACATAAGCTATAAGGATGGATATAGATATTTACAGATAGATAAATAGACAGATATAAGAAGAAAGGTTTATATAGATATTGGGAGCTAGACTTAAGATGATAGATATACATAGACATTTGACAGTTATATAAAGATATATAATAATGAAAGATGAATGTGAATATGTAAATAACAATTAATACACGAGGGAGATAAAGATAGAAATGATTACACATATTTATACACAGAGGTGATTAGATACATGCAGAGTTAGATAAACAATTACAGATGCACGAATAATATATATATAGTTATAGATAAATATATATATATATATATATATATAACTATATATTTGTTGAATTTTTATTGGAGTGCTTTATAGACATTCAGGGGGAGCAGTCGTGCTGCATTTTGTAGATAAATGTGTCAAGGTTTTCTGCCATGACATAGGAATAAGGTATAGAAAGATAAAGGTCAAAAATATATTTCTCATTTTTTTTATTGAGCAGCTTTATACACATTCAGGGGAAGCAGTCGCTGTGCTGCATTTCGTAGGTAAATGGGGCTGTTGTCCGTGATGACTTGGAACGATCTTGGGTAAGGCACTACAAGTGGAACTGGCGCAGGCAGTGGCAGAAGGAATCCAAGTGTTACATTGATTGCGGATAAGATTATAGCGAAAATGTAGAAAAATCGTAGCGGAGACATTTTCAAGTATCGATGCCCTTCGTATTACTGATGGAGGTATATCCAGTGACATGCTTATATTGTAGTCTTCTGGGAACATTGAGAAGGTTCCCCGAGTGCCTTTTGTTAACACGCTGGACAAGAATGAAGGTAGAAAAGAGGTTACTTAGGAACTGGGATTTCAGAAAGGCTTGACCTACTTTCACTGACCGTATTTCTTACAGCTTCGATACAATTAGGAATAGAAGAAATATATGTATAATTTCAAATCTTTGCTCCTATGTCACACCTTTCTCAACATAATTATATCAATATGTCCATAAAAAATACTGTTGCTGCAGTCTTTTGATTTAAAAATGGAACTTGGATATTAAATAATAACACTTAAATGCACGTAGACATATATAGATAGTATGATTTAGGGAGAAAGATGAAGATGGATAAAGGTATATAGAAGGATAAAGGTATATAGATGGATAAAGGTATATAGATGGATAAAGGTATAGAGATGGATAAAGGTATAGAGATGGATAAAGGTACAGAGATGGATAAAGGTATAGAGATGGATAAAGGTATAGAGATGGATAAAGGTATAGAGATGGATAAAGGTATAGAGATGGATAAAGGTATAGAGATGGATAAAGGTATAGAGATGGATAAAGGTATAGAGATGGATAAAGGTATAGAGATGGATAAAGGTATAGAGATGGATAAAGGTATAGAGATGGATAAAGGTATAGAGATGGATAAAGGTATAGAGATGGATAAAGGTATAGAGATGGATAAAGGTATAGAGATGGATAAAGGTATAGAGATGGATAAAGGTATAGAGAAGGATAAAGATATAGAGATGGATAAAGGTATAGAGATGGATAAAGGTACAGAGATGGATAAAGGTACAGAGATGGATAAAGGTACAGAGATGGATAAAGGTACAGAGATGGATAAAGGTACAGAGATGGATAAAGGTACAGAGATGGATAAAGGTACAGAGATGGACAAAGGTACAGAGATGGATAAAGGTACAGATATGGATAAAGGTACAGAGATGGATAAAGGTACAGAGATGGATAAAGGTACAGAGATGGATAAAGGTACAGAGATGGATAAAGGTACAGAGATGGATAAAGGTACAGAGATGGATAAAGGTACAGAGATGGATAAAGGTACAGAGATGGATAAAGGTACAGAGATGGATAAAGGTACAGAGATGGATAAAGGTACAGAGATGGATAAAGGTACAGAGATGGATAAAGGTACAGAGATGGATAAAGGTACAGAGATGGATAAAGGTATAGAGATGGATAAAGGTATAGAGATGGATAAAGGTATAGAGATGGATAAAGGTATAGAGATGGATAAAGGTATAGAGATGGATAAAGGTATAGAGATGGATAAAGGTATAGAGATGGATAAAGGTATAGAGATGGATAAAGGTATAGAGATGGATAAAGGTATAGAGATGGATAAAGGTATAGAGATGGATAAAGGTATAGAGATGGATAAAGGTATAGAGATGGATAAAGGTATAGAGATGGATAAAGGTATAGAGATGGATAAAGGTATAGAGATGGATAAAGGTATAGAGATGGATAAAGGTATAGAGATGGATAAAGGTATAGAGATGGATAAAGGTATAGAGATGGATAAAGGTATAGAGATGGATAAAGGTATAGAGATGGATAAAGGTATAGAGATGGATAAAGGTATAGAGATGGATAAAGGTATAGAGATGGATAAAGGTATAGAGATGGATAAAGGTATAGAGATGGATAAAGGTATAGAGATGGATAAAGGTATAGAGATGGATAAAGGTATAGAGATGGATAAAGGTATAGAGATGGATAAAGGTACAGAGATGGACAAAGGTACAGAGATGGATAAAGGTACAGAGATGGATAAAGGTACAGAGATGGATAAAGGTACAGAGATGGATAAAGGTACAGAGATGGATAAAGGTACAGAGATGGATAAAGGTACAGAGATGGATAAAGGTACCTTTATACATCTCTATACCTTTATCCATCTCTATACCTTTATCCATCTATATACCTTTATCCATCTATATACCTTTATCCTTCTATATACCTTTATCCATCTTCATCTTTCTCCCTAAATCATACTATCTATATATGTCTACGTGCATTTAAGTGTTATTATTTAATATCCAAGTTCCATTTTTAAATCAAAAGACTGCAGCAACAGTATTTTTTATGGACATATTGATATAATTATGTTGAGAAAGGTGTGACATAGGAGCAAAGATTTGAAATTATACATATATTTCTTCTACTCCTAATTGTATCGAAGCTGTAAGAAATACGGTCAGTGAAAGTAGGTCAAGCCTTTCTGAAATCCCAGTTCCTAAGTAACCTCTTTTCTACCTTCATTCTTGTCCAGCGTGTTAACAAAAGGCACTCGGGGAACCTTCTCAATGTTCCCAGAAGACTACAATATAAGCATGTCACTGGAAATACCTCCATCAGTAATATATAGGTATAGAGATGGATAAAGGTATAGAGATGGATAAAGGTATAGAGATGGATAAAGGTATAGAGATGGATAAAGGTATAGAGATGGATAAAGGTATAGAGATGGATAAAGGTATAGAGATGGATAAAGGTATAGAGATGGATAAAGGTATAGAGATGGATAAAGGTATAGAGATGGATAAAGGTATAGAGATGGATAAAGGTATAGAGATGGATAAAGGTATAGAGATGGATAAAGATATAGAGATGGATAGAGGTATAGAGATGGATAGAGGTATAGAGATCGATAAAGGTATAGAGATGGATAAAGGTATAGAGATGGATAAAGGTATAGAGATGGATAAAGGTATAGAGATGGATAAAGGTATGGAGATGGATAAAGGTATAGAGATGGATAAAGGTATAGAGATGGATAAAGCTATAGAGATGGATAAAGGTATAGAGATGGATAAAGGTATAGAGATGGATAAAGGTATAGAGATGGATAAAGGTATAGAGATGGATAAAGGTATAGAGATGGATAAAGGTATAGAGATGGATAAAGGTATAGAGATGGATAAAGGTATAGAGATGGATAAAGGTATAGAGATGGATAAAGGTATAGAGATGGATAAAGGTATAGAGATGGATAAAGGTATAGAGATGGATAAAGGTATGGAGATGAATATAGGGAGATATAGATATATTTAGAGAGATAGGTATAGGGATATAGATGAATATATGTATATAGAGAAAGATAGATATAGATGGATATACGGAGATAAAGATATATAGAGAGAGATAGGCATAGGGATATAGATGAATATAGATATATATAGAGAGATAGACAAAGATAGGTATAGGGAGATAAATATAGATTAATATAGGCAGATGAATATAGATAGATATAGATAAATGTAGTCAGGTTGATATATATAGATATTGAGAGCTAGATTTAAGAAGATGGATGTACATAGATATTTCACAGCTATATAAAGATGGATGATAATGATAGATGAATGTGGATATGTAAATAACAATTAATACACGAGGGAGATAAAGATTGAAATGATTACATATATATATATATATATATATATATATATATATATATATATATATATATATATATATATATATATATATATACAGAGGTAATTAGATATATGCAGAGTTAGATAAACAATTACAGATACATGAATCATATATATATATATATATATATATATATATATATATATATATATATATATATATATATATATATATATATATATATATATATATATATATATATATTATATATATATATATATATATATATTTATATATATATATATATATATATATATATATATATATATATTGATATATTTATATATATATATATATATAGTTATATATATATATATAGTTATATATATATATATATATATATATATATAGCTATATATATATATATATATATATATATATATATATAGTTATAGATAGATAGATTGTCAGCTCAGAGTATGGATTTGACGTTCGTATATATACATGATGTTGACACCGGTATCCTGCCATGACACATTTTACATCTAGAATACACATATAATAAATAACATATACATCTAAAGAAGGGATTGGTGAAAAATATATTTGTTGAATTTTTATTGGACAGCTTTATACACATTCAGGGAGATAGAAGGTTCATATAGATAGATAGATAGATAGATAGATGTAGACAGGTTGATATATATAGATAAAGGAAGATAGATATACATAGATATTTGACTGTTACATAAAGATGGATAATAATAATAGATGAATGTGGATATGTAAGTAGATTGTCAGGTCAGAGTATGGACTCGACGTTCGTATATGTGCGTGATGTTGACACCGGTACCCTGCCATGACACATTTTACATCTAGAATACACATATAGTAAATTTCATCGACATCTAAGGGAGAGATAGGTCAACAATATATTTGTTGAATTTTTATTGGACAGCTTTATACACATTCAGGGGAAGCAGTCGCTGTGCTGCATTTTGTAGGTAAATGGGGCTGTTGTCTGTGACGACCTGGAACGATTTTGGGTAAGGCACTACAAGTGGAACTGGCGCAGGCAGTGGCAGAAGAAATACAAGTGTCATATTGATTGCGGATAAGATCATGGCGAAAATGTAGAAAAATCGGAGTGGAGACATTTTGAAGTATCGATGCACCTCGAATTACTGATGGAGATATTAAGGATAAGGATAAGGATAAGGATAAGTCCGATATGCGAAGCTGAGCCTCGCCCGGGCTATGGGGGAGCCCGGCCTGTGCCGACTAATGTCGACTCGATCAACGTGTGTCAGCGAGTGCTGACGCGACAGAGCTTAGTCCTTACCCACCGTGGTGCCCAGCCACAGCAGTAACCTCCGGGCGACAATTGCAACTTCTCGCGCCTGGGCGGGGCGCGAACCGCCGACCCCTCGGAGATAGACATAAGCTATAAGGATGGATATAGATATTTACAGATAGATAATTAGACAGATATAAGAAGAAAGGTGTATATAGATATTGGGAGCTAGACTTAAGATGATAGATATACATAGACATTTGACAGTTATATAAAGATATATAATAATGAAAGATGAATGTGAATATGTAAATAACAATTAATACACGAGGGAGATAAAGATAGAAATGATTACACATATTTATACACAGAGGTGATTAGATACATGCAGAGTTAGATAAACAATTACAGATGCACGAATAATATATATATATAGTTATAGATAAATATATATATATATAACTATATATTTGTTGAATTTTTATTGGAGTGCTTTATAGACATTCAGGGGGAGCAGTCGTGCTGCATTTTGTAGATAAATGTGTCAAGGTTTTCTGCCATGACATAGGAATAAGGTATAGAAAGATAAAGGTCAAAAATATATTTCTCATTTTTTTTATTGAGCAGCTTTATACACATTCAGGGGAAGCAGTCGCTGTGCTGCATTTCGTAGGTAAATGGGGCTGTTGTCCGTGATGACTTGGAACGATCTTGGGTAAGGCACTACAAGTGGAACTGGCGCAGGCAGTGGCAGAAGGAATCCAAGTGTTACATTGATTGCGGATAAGATTATGGCGAAAATGTAGAAAAATCGTAGCGGAGACATTTTCAAGTATCGATGCCCTTCGTATTACTGATGGAGGTATTTCCAGTGACATGCTTATATTGTAGTCTTCTGGGAACATTGAGAAGGTTCCCCGAGTGCCTTTTGTTAACACGCTGGACAAGAATGAAGGTAGAAAAGAGGTTACTTAGGAACTGGGATTTCAGAAAGGCTTGATCTACTTTCACTGACCGTATTTCTTACAGCTTCGATACAATTAGGAGTAGAAGAAATATATGTATAATTTCAAATCTTTGCTCCTATGTCACACCTTTCTCAACATAATTATATCAATATGTCCATAAAAAATACTGTTGCTGCAGTCTTTTGATTTAAAAATGGAACTTGGATATTAAATAATAACACTTAAATGCACGTAGACATATATAGATAGTATGATTTAGGGAGAAAGATGAAGATGGATAAAGGTATATAGAAGGATAAAGGTATATAGATGGATAAAGGTATAGAGATGGATAAAGGTATAGAGATGTATAAAGGTATAGAGATGGATAAAGGTACAGAGATGGATAAAGGTATAGAGATGGATAAAGGTATAGAGATGGATAAAGGTATAGAGATGGATAAAGGTATAGAGATGGATAAAGGTATAGAGATGGATAAAGGTATAGAGATGGATAAAGGTATAGAGATGGATAAAGGTATAGAGAAGGATAAAGGTATAGAGATGGATAAAGGTATAGAGATGGATAAAGGTACAGAGATGGATAAAGGTACAGAGATGGATAAAGGTACAGAGATGGATAAAGGTACAGAGATGGATAAAGGTACAGAGATGGATAAAGGTACAGAGATGGATAAAGGTACAGAGATGGATAAAGGTAAAGAGATGGATAAAGGTACAGAGATGGATAAAGGTACAGAGATGGATAAAGGTACAGAGATGGATAAAGGTACAGAGATGGATAAAGGTACAGAGATGGATAAAGGTACAGAGATGGATAAAGGTACAGAGATGGATAAAGGTACAGAGATGGATAAAGGTACAGAGATGGATAAAGGTACAGAGATGGATAAAGGTACAGAGATGGATAAAGGTACAGAGATGGATAAAGGTACAGAGATGGATAAAGGTACAGAGATGGATAAAGGTACAGAGATGGATAAAGGTACAGAGATGGATAAAGGTACAGAGATGGATAAAGGTACAGAGATGGATAAAGGTACAGAGATGGATAAAGGTACAGAGATGGATAAAGGTACAGAGATGGATAAAGGTACAGAGATGGATAAAGGTACAGAGATGGATAAAGGTACAGAGATGGATAAAGGTACAGAGATGGATAAAGGTACAGAGATGGATAAAGGTACAGAGATGGATAAAGGTACAGAGATGGATAAAGGTATAGAGATGGATAAAGGTATAGAGATGGATAAAGGTATAGAGATGGATAAAGGTATAGAGATGGATAGAGGTATAGAGATGGATAGAGGTATAGAGATGGATAAAGGTATAGAGATGGATAAAGGTATAGAGATGGATAAAGGTATAGAGATGGATAGAGGTATAGAGATGGATAAAGGTATAGAGATGGATAAAGGTATAGAGATGGATAAAGGTATAGAGATGGATAAAGGTATAGAGATGGATAAAGGTATAGAGATGGATAAAGGTATAGAGATGGATAAAGGTATAGAGATGGATAAAGGTATAGAGATGGATAAAGGTATAGAGATGGATAAAGGTATAGAGATTGATAAAGGTATAGAGATGGATAAAGGTATAGAGATGGATAAAGGTATAGAGATGGATAAAGGTATAGAGATGGATAAAGGTATAGAGATTGATAAAGGTATAGAGATGGATAAAGGTATAGAGATGGATAAAGGTATAGAGATGGATAAAGGTATAGAGATGGATAAAGGTATAGAGATGGATAAAGGTATAGAGATGGATAAAGGTATAGAGATGGATAAAGGTATAGAGATGGATAAAGGTATGGAGATGAATATAGGGAGATATAGATATATTTAGAGAGATAGGTATAGGGATATAGATGAATATATGTATATAGAGAAAGATAGATATAGATAGGTATAGGGAGATATAGATATATTTAGCGAGATACTTATAGGGATATAGATGAATATATGTATATATAGAGAGATAGATATAGATAGGTATAGGGAGATAAATATAGATTAATATAAGCAGACGGATATATATAGATAGATATAGATAAATGTATACAGGTTGATATATATAGATATCGGGAGCTAGATTCTAAGAAGATAGATATACATAGACATTTGACAGATATATAAAGATGGATAATAATGAAAGATGAATGTGGATATGTAAATAATAATTAATACACGAGGGAGATGAAGATAGAAATAATTACATATATATATATATATATATATATATATATATATATATATATATATATATATATATATATATATATATATATACAGAGGGAATTAGATAAATGAAGAGTTAAGATAAACGGTTACTGATGCACGAATTATATATATATATATATATATATATATATATATATATATATATATATATATATATATATATATATATATATATATATATATATATAGTTATATATAGTTATATATAGTTATATATAGTTATATATAGTTATATATATATATATATATATATATATATATATATATATATATATATATATATATATATATATATATATATATATAGTTATAGATAGATATATTGTCAGGTCAGATTATGGATTCTACGTTCGTATATGTACATGATATTAACACCTGTATCCTGCCATGACACATTTTACATCTAGAATACACCTATAATAAATAACATATACATCTAAAGAAGGGTTTGGTGAAAAATATATTTGTTGAATTTGTATTGGACATCTTTATACACATTCAGGGAGATACATGGTTCATATAGATAGATAGATAGATAGATAGATGTAGACAGGTTGATATATATAGATAAAGGAAGATAGATATACATAGATATTTGACTGTTACATAAAGATGGATAATAATAATAGATGAATGTGGATATGTAAGTAGATTGTCAGGTCAGAGTATGGATTCGACGTTCGTATATGTACATGATGTTGACACCTGTACCGTGCCATGACACATTTTACATCTAGAATACACTTTTAGTAAATTTCATCGACATTTAAGGAAGAGATAGGTCAAAAATATATTTGTTGATTTTTTACTGGACAGCTTTACACACATTCAGGGAGAGCAGTCGTCGTGCTGCATTTTGTAGGTAAATGGGGCTGTTGTCTGTGACGACCTGGAACGATTTTGGGTAAGGCACTACAAGTGGAACTGGCGCAGGCAGTGGCAGAAGAAATCCAAGTGTCATATTGATTGCGGATAAGATCATGGCGAAAATGTAGAAAAATCGGAGTATCGATGCACCTCGAATTACTGATGGAGATATTAAGGATAAGGATAAGTCCGATATGCGAAGCTGAGCCTCGCCCGGGCTATGGGGGAGCCCGGCCTGTGCCGACTAATGTCGACTCGATCAACGTGTGTCAGCGAGTGCTGACGCGACAGAGCTTAGTCCTTACCCACCGTGGTGCCCAGCCACAGCAGTAACCTCCGGGCGACAATTGCAACTTCTCGCGCCTGGGCGTGGCGCGAACCGCCGACCCCTCGGATGAGAGGCCGACACGTTACCACTGTACTAGCCTGAAGGCTGGATAAGGATATTTGCAGTGACATGCTTATATTGTAGTATTCTGGGAACTTGAGAAGGTTCCCCGAGTACCTTTCCTTAACACGCTGGAGAAGAATGAAAGTAGAAAAGAGGTTGCTTAGGAACTGGGATTTCATAAAGACTTGACCTTCCTTCACTGACCTTATTCGTTTCAGCTTCGATACCATTAAGAGTAGAAGAAATATATGTTTAATTTCAAATAGTTGCCCTGGGTCCCAAGCCACATAGGCATACAAGGGAACGAGCTTGCTGATAAACTAGCCGAAAAGGGACTGAGCCAAGGTACCAAAGCTGCAGCGTGTGCGGGCCTCCGGGGAACACATAGAGAAAACATCACAAAATCGCTCGCTGCCAAGTGGTACTCAGATGCTTCAGGCTATGAGCCACTGGCCCTTCCTCCAAATACAAAAAGAGGTACCGAAGTCATACTATTCAGACTAAGACTAGGTTACCAATGCGCTTGGCAAATTATTGACAGTGAGACTGGGAGGTTATGTAAACACTGCGGCGAGCCTAACGCCACCCTCTTACATTACTTGCAGAATTGTGTTCACACACAATTTCTGAGGCAGGGACCACCCACCACAGCCGCCAGGCTGGTAAAAAGGGTGTGCAACATGCTTTCTCCGTGGCAGCCGGATCGCTTGCTTGCAATCCAGCCACCGCGATAAGCATGCAGTTCAAAGAAAACATCTGAGTGAACTAGAAATAGTTAACACAGGCCGGGCCACTCCAGAGAAAAGGCCCGGGCGAAGCATGACTTCGCAAATCTAACTGAACTGAACTGTAGTTGCCCTTTGTCACACCTTTCTCAGCATAATTATATCAATATGTCCATAAAATACTGCTGTTGCAGTCTTTTGATTTGAAAATGGAACTTGGATATTAAAAGATACCATTACAATGCACGTAGACATATAGATAGTACGATTAAGGGAGATATAGGTGGATATAGGGAGATAAAGGTGGATATAGGGAGATATAGGTGGATATAGGGAGACATAGATGGATATAGGGAAATATAGATGGATATAGGGAAATATAGATGGATATAGGGAAATATAGATGGATATAGGGAAATATAGATGGATATAGGGAGATATAGAGTGATAGATAAAGATAGGTATAGGGATATAGATGAATATAGGTATATATAGGGAAATATAGATATATATAGATATAGATAAAGATAGGTATGGGGAGAAAATTAAAGGTTAATATAGGCAGATGGATATATATATATATATATATATATATATATATATATATATATATATATATATAGAGAGAGAGAGAGAGAGAGAGAGAGAGAGAGAGAGAGAGAGAGAGAGAGAGAGAGAGATAGATAAATGTAGATAGGTTGATATATATATAGATATGGGGAGATAGGAATATATGGTATAAGGATGGATATATATATATATATATATATATATATATATATATATATATATATATATATATATATATATATATATATATATATATATAAATTTACAGATAGATGGATATACGAAGAAAGGTGTATATAGATATTGTGAACTAGATTTAAGAAGACAAATATACATAGACATTTGACAGTTATATGAAGATGGAGGGAGATAAATATTACATGATTACATGTATATATATATGAAAATGATTATATATATATATATATATATATATATATATATATATATATATATATATATATATATATATATATATATATATATATATATATATATACAGTTTTAGATATATGTTTTGTCAGGTCAGAAACCGGATTCGACGTTCGTATATGTATATGATGTTGGCACCAGTACCCTGCCATGACACATTTTACATCTAGAATATACATATAGCAAATTCCATCGACATCCAAGGAAGAGATAGGTCAGAAATATATTTGTTGAATTTTTATTGGACAGATTTATACACATTAAGGGAGATCAGTCGTCGTGCTGCATTTTGTAGATAAATGTGCCATGGTGTCCTGCCATGACACAGGAAGAAGCTATAGGAAGATAAAGGTAAAAAATATATTTGTATTTTTTTATTGAGCAGCTTTATACACATTCAGGGGAAGCAGTCGCCGTGCTGCATTTTGTAGGTAAATGGGGCTGTTGTCTGTGATGACCTGGAACGATTTTGGGTAAGGCACTACAAGTGGAACTGGCGCAGGCAGTGGCAGAAGAAATCCAAATGTCACATTGATTGCGGATAAGATCATGGCGAAAATTTGGAAAAATCGGAGTGGAGACATTTTCAAGTAGCGATGCAATTCGAATTACTGATGAAGGTATTTGCAGTGACACGCTTATATTGTAGTCTTCTGGGAACTTTGGGAAGTTTCCCCGAGTACCTTTTCTTAACATGTTGAGAATAAGTGGAGGAAAGAGGTTGTTTGGGGAACTGGGATAGAAAAAGACAACCTTCCTTCACTGAACTTATTCCTTTCAGCTCTCTATTAATGTACCTGTATCTTTGTTTGGCTATCTTCATATATGTATACAACTTTATTCATCTATCTAGGTTTGTCTATTTTCTCGAATATATATATATGTGTGTACCGCCAGTCTTCTCTCCTCGGTGACGGTAGCGGTGATTAGGACCTTTGCTATCTAATTATTTGAGTATTATTCTTATATACATATACAATAATTAATGGACAAGAATGAAGGTAGAGAAGAAGTTGCTTAGGAACTGGGATTTAAGAAAGACTTGTCCTTCCTTCACTGACATTATTCCTTTCAGCTTTGATAACAGTAAATGTAGAAGTAGTATGTCTATAATTTCATGTCGTTACTTGGCCTTCCTTAACTGACCTTAATCGTTATAGCTTCGATGCCATTAAGAGTGCATGTACAATTTCTGTACTTTGATATCGTTGCCATTATGGTACAATTTCCGCTTTGTCATTATGTGTAATACAGCCATAAATGTTGTCCTTGCCTAGTTTGATAAATGAAAGTTTAACGTAAAAAAAACATTTTTTAAACAATGGATCTATAACTTATATCCAGTTAGAAGTAGAAATAGTTATACGGAGATAGATAAGGATTCATGGTTATAGATATATGAAGACAGAGAAATAGATGACGATAGAACACTAACATTAGTAGATGCATATAGATGTGTAGATATAAAGGTATGCATTGGAAAAGAGAGAAATTGATGCAAATACATTTATATATACAAGTATATTTAGGTATGTGCTATAATAGATGAATATAGAACATAGCAAAAATTAGATATATTGGGAACGATAAATCAGTAGACATATAATCAGTAATACAGCCATATAAAAATGCTGTTGTTGCCTAGTTTGATAAATGTAAGTTTGACGTTAACACATTTTTTAAACAATGAATCTATAACTTGTATCCAGTTAGAAGTAGATATAGTTATATGGAGATAGATAAGGATTCATGGTTATAGATATATGCAGACACAGAAATAGATGACAATATAACACTAACATTGGTAGATGCATATAGATGTGTAGATAGAAAGTTATGCATAGAGAGATAAATTGATGCAAATATATTTATATATACAGGTATATTTAGATATACACTATAATAGGTTAATATAGAAACATAGCTAGAAATAGATATATTGGGAACGATATATCAGTACAGACACAGAAAGAGAGATAATAAAGATACACACACACATGTATGTCAATAAGTGTCAATATATCAAATAATTGATATTGTGTGTACTCTCCTATGACACATCTTTCTTGATATAAATATGTCCATAAAATACTGTTATTGCGTTTCTTTTTGGCTTAAAATGGAACTTAGATATAATTTACATTCGCATAGACATACAGATAGTATGATTTAGGGAGATGCGTATAGATGGATGAAGGGAGATAAATATAGATGGCTAAAGGGAGATAAATATAGATGGCTAAAGGGAGACAGATATAGATGGCTAAAGGGAGACAGATATAGATGGCTAAAGGGACGTGGCACATATTACTAAATATAAAAATCTATATACTTCTAGTAACGAGATGTAGGGAAAATATTAATCGAGAAAATATTGTAAGAAATCAATTCTTTATTGGATAGCTTGATACACATTTAAGGGAAGCAGTCGCTGTGCTGCATTTTGTAGGTAAATGGGGCTGTTGTCTGTGATGACCTGGAACGATTTTGGGTAAGGCACTACAAGTGGAACTGGCGCAGGCAGTGGCAGAAGAAATCCAAGTGTCACATTGATTGCGGATAAGATCATGGCGAAAATGTAGAAAAATCGTAGTGGAGACATTTTCAAGTATTAATGCACTTCGAATTACTGATGGAGGTATTTGCAGTGACATGCTTATATTGTAGTATTCTGGGAACTTTGAAAAGGTTCCCCGAGTGCCTTTCGTTAACACGCTGGACAAGAATGAAGGTAGGAAAGAGGTTGCTTAGGAACTGGGATTTAAGAAAGACTTGACCTTCCTTCACTGACCTTATTCCTTTTAGCTTCGATACCATTAATATGTCCATAGAAATGCTGTTGTTGCAGTCTTTATGTTTAAAAATGGAGGCTTGGATATTAAAAAATATAATTTAAATGTACGTAGACATATATAGATAGTATGATTTAGGGAGATACATACATACATATGGATATAGAAGGATACATATAGATGGATATAGGGAGATAGAGATGGATATAGGGAGATAGAGATGGATATAGGGAGATAGAGATGGATAAAGGGAGATATAGATGGATATAGGGAGATATAGATATATAGAGATAGATAGATAAAGATAGGTATAGGGATATAGATGAATATAGGGATATAAATGAATATAGGTATATAGATGAAGAGAGGGATATAGATGAAGAGAGGGATATAGATGAAGAGAGGGATATAGATGAAGAGAGGGATATAGATGAAGAGAGGGATATAGATGAATATAGGTATATAGATGAATATAGGGATATAGATGAATAGAGGAGTATAGATGAATAGAGGGATATAGATGAAGAGAGGGATATAGATGAAGAGAGGGATATAGATGAAGAGAGGGATATAGATGAAGAGAGGGATATAGATGAAGAGAGGGATATAGATGAAGAGAGGGATATAGATGAAGAGAGGGATATAGATGAATATAGGTATATAGATGAATATAGGGATATAGATGAATAGAGGAGTATAGATGAATAGAGGGATATAGATGAAGAGAGGGATATAGATGAAGATAGGGATATAGATGAAGAGAGGGATATAGATGAATAGAGGGATTTAGATGAATAGAGGGATATAGATGAAGAGAGGGATATAGATAAATAGAGGGAT
Organism: Penaeus vannamei; assembly: GCF_042767895.1. NCBI lineage: Eukaryota > Metazoa > Arthropoda > Malacostraca > Decapoda > Penaeidae > Penaeus > Penaeus vannamei. Next base: position 35,017,542 of record NC_091558.1, on the reverse strand, counting down.
ATAGATGAATAGAGGGATATAGATGAATAGAGGGATATAGATGAATAGAGGGATATAGATGAAGAGAGGGATATAGATGAATAGAGGGATATAGATGAATAGAGGGATATAGATGAATAGAGGGATATAGATGAATAGAGGGGTATAGATGAATAGAGGGGTATAGATGAATAGAGGGATATAGATGAATAGAGGGATATAGATGAATAGAGGGGTATAGATGAATAGAGGGATATAGATGAATAGAGGGGTATAGATGAATAGAGGGATATAGATGAATAGAGGGATATAGATGAAGAGAGGGATATAGATGAATAGAGGGATATAGATGAATAGAGGGATATAGATGAATAGAGGGATATAGATGAATAGAGGGGTATAGATGAATAGAGGGATATAGATGAATAGAGGGGTATAGATGAATAGAGGGATATAGATGAAGAGAGGGATATAGATGAATAGAGGGATATAGATGAATAGAGGGGTATAGATGAATAGAGGGATATAGATGAATAGAGGGATATAGATGAATAGAGGGATATAGATGAATAGAGGGATATAGATGAATAGAGCGATATAGATGAATAGAGGGGTATAGATGAATAGAGGGACATAGATGAATAGAGGGATATAGATGAATAGAGGGATATAGATGAATAGAGGGATTTAGATGAATAGAGGGATATAGATGAATAGAGGGATATTGATGAATAGAGGGGTATAGATGAATAGAGGGATATAGATGAATAGAGGGATATAGATGAATAGAGGGGTATAGATGAATAGAGGGATATAGATGAATAGAGGGATATAGATGAATAAAGGGGTATAGATGAAGAGAGGGATATAGATGAAGAGAGGGATATAGATGAATAGAGGGATATAGATGAATAGAGGGATATAGATAAATAGAGGGATATAGATGAAGAGAGGGATATAGATGAAGAGAGGGATATAGATGAATAGAGGGATATAGATGAATAGAGGGATATAGATGAATAGAGGGATATAGATGAATAGAGGGATATAGATAAATAGAGGGATATAGATGAAGAGAGGGATATAGATGAAGAGAGGGATATAGATGAATAGAGGGATATAGATGAATAGAGGGATATAGATGAATAGAGGGATATAGATGAATAGAGGGATATAGATAAATAGAGGGATATAGATGAAGAGAGGGATATAGATGAATAGAGGGATATAGATGAATAGAGGGATATAGATAAATAGAGGGATATAGATGAAGAGAGGGATATAGATGAATAGAGGGATATAGATGAATAGAGGGATATAGATGAATAGAGGGATATAGATGAATAGAGGGATATAGATGAATAGAGGGATATAGATGAATAGAGGGATATAGATGAATAGAGGGATATAGATGAATAGAGGGATATAGATGAATAGAGGGATATAGATGAATAGAGGGGTATAGATGAATAGAGGGATATAGATGAATAGAGGGATATAGATGAATAGAGGGATATAGATGAAGAGAGGGATATAGATGAATAGAGGGATATAGATGAATAGAGGGATATAGATGAAGAGAGGGATATAGATAAATAGAGGGATATAGATAAATAGAGGGATATAGATGAAGAGAGGGATATAGATGAAGAGAGGGATATAGATGAAGAGAGGGATATAGATAAATAGAGGGATATAGATAAATAGAGGGATATAGATGAATAGAGGGATATAGATGAAGAGAGGGATATAGATAAATAGAGGGATATAGATAAATAGAGGGATATAGATGAAGAGAGGGATATAGATGAAGAGAGGGATATAGATGAATAGAGGGATATAGATGAAGAGAGGGATATAGATGAATAGAGGGATATAGATGAATAGAGGGGTATAGATGAATAGAGGGATATAGATAAATAGAGGGATATAGATGAAGAGAGGGATATAGATGAATAGAGGGATATAGATGAATAGAGGGATATAGATGAATAGAGGGATATAGATGAATAGAGAGATATAGATGAATAGAGGGGTATAGATGAATAGAGGGATATAGATGAATA
>NC_091558.1:34992997-35000497 GCF_042767895.1 Penaeus vannamei | reverse complement strand
GACATTTTGATATAATTACATTCTGAAAGGTGTGACATAGGAGTAACGATATGAAATTATAGATGTAATTCTTCCATTCTTAATGGTATCGATACAGAAAGGTGTAAGGTCAGTGAAGGAAGGTCAAGTCTGACTGAAATCCCAGTTCCCAAGCAACCTCTTTTCTACCTTCATTCTCGACCAACATGTTAAGAAAAAGCACTCTGGGAACCTTCACAAAGTTCCCAAGAAAAGTAGTATATAAGCTTGTCACTCCAGACATCTCTACCATTAATTCGAAGTGCATCGATACTTGAAGATGTCTCCACTACGATTTTTCTACGTTTTCGCCATGATCTTATCCGCAATCAATATGACACTTGGATTCCTTCTGCCACTGCCTGCGCCAGTTCCACTTGTAGTGCCTTACCCAAAATCGTTCCAGGTCATCATAGACAACAACCCCATTTACCTGCAAAAGGCAGCACAGCGACTACTTCCCTTAAAAGTGTATCAAGCTAACCAATAAAGGCACGATTTCTCATTATATTTTTTTCGATGCATATTTCCCCGACATCTTCTTACTAAAAGTATATTCTAGATTTTTATATTCAGCCATATGTGTCACGCCATAGATGGGATATAGATGAATAGAGGGATATAGATGAATAGAGGGATATAGATGAATAGAGGGGTATAGATGAATAGAGGGATATAGATGAATAGAGGGATATAGATAAATAGAGGGATATAGATGAATAGAGGGATATAGGTGAAGAGAGGGATATAGATGAATAGAGGGATATAGATGAATAAAGGGATATAGATGAATAGAGGGGTATAGATGAATAGAGGGATATAGATGAATAGAGGGATATAGATGAATAGAGGGATATAGATGAATAGAGGGATATAGATGAATAGAGGGATATAGATGAAGAGAGGGATATAGATGAATAGAGGAGTATAGGTGAAGAGAGGGATATAGATGAAGAGAGGGATATAGATGAAGAGAGGGATATAGATGAATAGGGGGATATAGATGAAGAGAGGGATATAGATGAAGAGAAGGATATAGATGAAGAGAGGGATATAGATGAATAGAGGGATATAGATGAATAGAGGGGTATAGGTGAAGAGAGGGATATAGATGAAGAGAGGGATATAGATGAATAGAGGGATATAGATGAAGAGAGGGATATAGATGAAGAGAGGGATATAGATGAAGAGAGGGATATAGATGAAGAGAGGGATATAGATGAATAGAGGGATATAGATGAAGAGAGGGATATAGATGAATAGAGGATATAGATGAATAGAGGGATATAGATGAATAGAGGGATATAGATGAATAGAGGGGTATAGATGAATAGAGGGATATAGATGAATAGAGGGGTATAGGTGAAGAGAGGGATATAGATGAATAGAGGGGTATAGATGAATAGAGGGATATAGATGAATAGAGGGATATAGATGAATAGAGGGATATAGATGAAGAGAGGGATATAGATGAAGAGAAGGATATAGATGAAGAGAGGGATATAAATGAATAGAGGGATATAGATGAATAGAGGGATATAGATGAATAGAGGGATATAGATGAATAGAGGGATATAGATGAATAGAGGGATATAGATGAAGAGAGGGATATAGATGAAGAGAAGGATATAGATGAAGAGAGGGATATAGATGAATAGAGGGATATAGATGAATAGAGGGGTATAGGTGAATAGAGGGGTATAGGTGAAGAGAGGGATATAGATGAATAGAGGGATATAGATGAATAGAGGGATATAGATGAAGAGAGGGATATAGATGAAGAGAGGGATATAGATGAAGAGAGGGATATAGATGAAGAGAGGGATATAGATGAATAGAGGGATATAGATGAAGAGAGGGATATAGATGAAGAGAGGGATACAGATGAAGAGAGGGATATAGATGAAGAGAGGGATATAGATGAAGAGAGGGATATAGATGAATAGAGGGATATAGATGAAGAGAGGGATATAGATGAAGAGAGGGATATAGATGAAGAGAGGGATATAGATGAAGAGAGGGATATAGATGAAGAGAGGGATATAGATGAAGAGAGGGATATAGATGAAGAGAGGGATATAGATGAAGAGAGGGATATAGATGAAGAGAGGGATATAGATGAAGAGAGGGATATAGATGAAGAGAGGGATATAGATGAAGAGAGGGATATAGATGAATAGAGGGATATAGATGAAGAGAGGGATATAGATGAATAGAGGGATATAGATGAAGAGAGGGATATAGATGAAGAGAGGGATATAGATGAAGAGAGGGATATAGATGAAGAGAGGGATATAGATGAAGAGAGGGATATAGATGAAGAGAGGGATATAGATGAAGAGAGGGATATAGATGAAGAGAGGGATATAGATGAAGAGAGGGATATAGATGAAGAGAGGGATATAGATGAAGAGAGGGATATAGATGAAGAGAGGGATATAGATGAAGAGATGGATATAGATGAAGAGAGGGATATAGATGAAGAGAGGGATATAGATGAAGAGAGGGATATAGATGAAGAGAGGGATATAGATGAAGAGAGGGATATAGATGAAGAGAGGGATATAGATGAATAGAGGGATATAGATGAAGAGAGGGATATAGATGAAGAGAGGGATATAGTTGAAGAGATGGATATAGATGAAGAGAGGGATATAGATGAAGAGAGGGATATAGATGAAGAGAGGGATATAGATGAATAGAGGGATATAGATGAAGAGAGGGATATAGATGAAGAGAGGGATATAGATGAATAGAGGGATATAGATGAATAGAGGGATATAGATGAATAGAGGGATATAGATGAAGAGAGGGATATAGATGAAGAGAGGGATATAGATGAAGAGAGGGATATAGATGAAGAGAGGGATATAGATGAAGAGAGGGATATATATGAAGAGAGGGATATAGATGAAGAGAGGGATATAGATGAAGAGAGGGATATAGATGAATAGAGGGATATAGATGAATAGAGGGGTATAGATGAATAGAGGGATATAGATGAATAGAGGGGTATAGATGAATAGAGGGATATAGATGAATAGAGGGATATAGATGAATAGAGGGGTATAGATGAATAGAGGGATATAGATGAATAGAGGGGTATAGATGAATAGAGGGATATAGATGAATAGAGGGATATAGATGAATAGAGGGATATAGATGAATAGAGGGGTATAGATGAATAGAGGGATATAGATGAATAGAGGGGTATAGATGAATAGAGGGATATAGATGAATAGAGGGATATAGATGAATAGAGGGATATAGATGAAGAGAGGGATATAGATGAATAGAGGGATATAATGAATAGAGGGATATAGATGAAGAGAGGGATATAGATGAAGAGAGGGATATAGATGAAGAGAGGGATATAGATGAAGAGAGGGATATAGATGAAGAGAAGGATATAGATGAAGAGAGGGATATAGATGAAGAGAGGGATATAGATGAAGAGAGGGATATAGATGAAGAGAGGGATATAGATGAATAGAGGGATATAGATGAATAGAGGGATATAGATGAATAGAGGGATATAGATGAATAGAGGGATATAGATGAAGAGAGGGATATAGATGAATAGAGGGATATAGATGAATAGAGGGATATAGATGAATAGAGGGATATAGATGAATAGAGCGATATAGATGAAGAGAGGGATATAGATGAATATAGGTATATACAGAGAGATAGATATATAGAGAGATAGATATATAGCGAGATAGATAAAGATAGATATAGGGATATAGTTGAATAGCGGGGTATAGATGAATAGAGGGATATAGATGATGAGATGGATATAGATGAAGAGAAGGATATAGATGAATAGAGGGATATTGATGAATAGAGGGGTATAGATGAATAGAGGGATATAGTAGAATAGAGGGATATAGATGAATAGAGGGGTATAGATGAATAAAGGGATATAGATGAATAGAGGGATATAGATGAATAGAGGGGTATAGATGAATAAAGGGATATAGATGAATAGAGGGATATAGATGAATAGAGGGGTATAGATGAATAGAGGGGTATAGATGAATAGAGGGATATAGATGAATAGAGGGATATAGATGAATAGAGGGATATAGATGAATAGAGGGATATAGATGAATAGAGGGATATAGATGAATAGAGGGGTATAGATGAATAGAGGGATATAGATGAATAGAGGGGTATAGATGAATAGAGGGATATAGATGAATAGAGGGATTTAGATGAATAGAGGGATATAGATGAATAGAGGGATTTAGATGAATAGAGGGATATAGATGAATAGAGGGATATAGATGAATAGAGGGATTTAGATGAATAGAGGGATATAGATGAATAGAGGGATATAGATGAATAGAGGGATATAGATGAATAGAGGGATATAGATGAATAGAGGGGTATAGATGAATAGAGGGATATAGATGAATAGAGGGATATAGATGAATAGAGGGATTTAGATGAATAGAGGGATATAGATGAATAGAGGGATATTGATGAATAGAGGGGTATAGATGAATAGAGGGATATAGATGAATAGAGGGATATAGATGAATAGAGGGGTATAGATGAATAGAGGGATATAGATGAATAGAGGGATATAGATGAATAGAGGGATATAGATGAAGAGAGGGATATAGATGAATAGAGGGGTATAGATGAATAGAGGGGTATAGATGAATAGAGGGATATAGATGAATAGAGGGGTATAGATGAATAGAGGGGTATAGATGAATAGAGGGATATAGATGAATAGAGGGATATAGATGAATAGAGGGATATAGATGAATAGAGGGGTATAGATGAATAGAGGGATATAGATGAATAGAGGAATATAGATGAATAGAGGGATATAGATGAATAGAGGGATATAGATGAATAGAGGGATATAGATGAATAGAGGGATATAGATGAATAGAGGAATATAGATGAATAGAGGGATATAGATGAATAGAGGGATATAGATGAATAGAGGGATATAGATGAATAGAGGGATATAGATGAATAGAGGGATATAGATGAATAGAGGGATATAGATGAATAGAGGGATATAGATGAATAGAGGGATATAGATGAATAGAGGGATATAGATGAATAGAGGAGTATAGATGAATAGAGGGATATAGATGAATAGAGGGATATAGATGAATAGAGGGATATAGATGAATAGAGGGATATAGATGAATAGAGGAGTATAGATGAATAGAGGGATATAGATGAATAGAGGGATATAGATGAATAGAGGGATATAGATGAATAGAGGGATATAGATGAATAGAGGGATATAGATGAATAGAGGAATATAGATGAATAGAGGGATATAGATGAATAGAGGAATATAGATGAATAGAGGGATATAGATGAAGAGAGGGGTATAGATGAATAGAGGGATATAGATGAATAGAGGGATATAGATGAATAGAGGAGTATAGATGAATAGAGGGATATAGATGAATAGAGGAGTATAGATGAATAGAGGAGTATAGATGAATAGAGGGATATAGATGAATAGAGGGATATTGATGAATAGAGGGGTATAGATGAATAGAGGGATATAGATGAATAGAGGAATATAGATGAATAGAGGGATATAGATGAATAGAGGGATATAGATGAATAGAGGGATATAGATGAAGAGAGGGATATAGATGAATAGAGGGATATAGATGAATAGAGGGATATAGATGAATAGAGGGATATAGATGAATAGAGGGATATAGATGAATAGAGGGATATAGATGAATAGAGGGATATAGATGAATAGAGGAGTATAGATGAATAGAGGGATATAGATGAATAGAGGAGTATAGATGAATAGAGGAGTATAGATGAATAGAGGGATATAGATGAATAGAGGAGTATAGATGAATAGAGGGATATAGATGAATAGAGGGATATAGATGAATAGAGGAATATAGATGAATAGAGGGATATAGATGAATAGAGGGATATAGATGAATAGAGGGATATAGATGAATAGAGGGATATAGATGAAGAGAGGGATATAGATGAATAGAGGGATATAGATGAATAGAGGGATATAGATGAATAGAGGGATATAGATGAATAGAGGGATATAGATGAATATAGGGATATAGATGAATAGAGGGATATAGATGAATAGAGGGGTATAGATGAATAGAGGGATATAGATGAATAGAGGGGTATAGATGAATAGAGGGGTATAGATGAATAGAGGAGTATAGATGAATAGAGGGATATAGATGAATAGAGGAGTATAGATGAATAGAGGAGTATAGATGAATAGAGGGATATAGATGAATAGAGGGGTATAGATGAATAGAGGAGTATAGATGAATAGAGGGATATAGATGAATAGAGGGGTATAGATGAATAGAGGAATATAGATGAATAGAGGGATATAGATGAATAGAGGGGCATAGATGAATAGAGGGGTATAGATGAATAGAGGAGTATAGATGAATAGAGGGGTATAGATGAATAGAGGAGTATAGATGAATAGAGGGATATAGATGAATAGAGGGATATAGATGAATAGAGGAGTATAGATGAATAGAGGAGTATAGATGAATAGAGGGATATAGATGAATAGAGGGGTATAGATGAATAGAGGAGTATAGATGAATAGAGGAGTATAGATGAATAGAGGGATATAGATGAATAGAGGGATATAGATGAATAGAGGAGTATAGATGAATAGAGGAGTATAGATGAATAGAGGGATATAGATGAATAGAGGGGTATAGATGAATAGAGGAGTATAGATGAATAGAGGGATATAGATGAATAGAGGGGTATAGATGAATAGAGGAATATAGATGAATAGAGGGATATAGATGAATAGAGGGATATAGATGAATAGAGGGATATAGATGAATAGAGGGATATAGATGAATAGAGGGATATAGATGAATAGAGGGATATAGATGAATAGAGGGATATAGATGAATAGAGGGATATAGATGAATAGAGGGATATAGATGAATAGAGGGATATAGATGAATAGAGGGATATAGATGAATAGAGGGATATAGATGAATAGAGGGATATAGATGAATAGAGGGATATTGATGAATAGAGGGGTATAGATGAATAGAGGGATATAGATGAATAGAGGGATATAGATGAATAGAGGGATATAGATGAATAGAGGGATATAGATGAATAGAGGGATATAGATGAATAGAGGGATATTGATGAATAGAGGGGTATAGATGAATAGAGGGATATAGATGAATAGAGGGATATTGATGAATAGAGGAGTATAGATGAATAGAGGGATATAGATGAATAGAGGGATGTAGATGAATAGAGGGATATAGATGAATAGAGGGATATAGATGAATAGAGGGATATAGATGAATAGAGGGATATTGATGAATAGAGGGGTATAGATGAATAGAGGGATATAGATGAATATAGGGATATAGATGAATAGAGGGATATTGATGAATAGAGGGATATAGATGAATAGAGGAGTATAGATGAATAGAGGGATATAGATGAATA
>NC_091558.1:34977997-34982997 GCF_042767895.1 Penaeus vannamei | reverse complement strand
TCTATATGTATCTCCCTATATCTATCTTTATCTATATCTATATTTCCCTATATATACCTATATGATGAATAGAAAAACACAATACCGTGATGATACGATGTCAGAAAAACCCACAATGCACAAACTAGATTAATTGAGGAAACTGAGACAACAGTTTCGGAATCGTCCTCGACTCCATCTTCGGGTCTGAGGAGGCAAGGGAGAGGCTGCGGTGTAAGCGGGAAAGGAGGAGAAGCTCCTATATCCATATATATCTATCTCTCTAGCCAACTATATGTATCTCCCTACATCCATCTATATGTATCTCCCTACGAGCATGTAAATTATATATTTTAATATCATTTACTTTTACATTTAATATCAGTTCGTTTTTTAAACGAAACGACAGCAATATCATTATTTTTTGGGACATATTGATATAATTATATTGAGAAAAGTGTGACATAGGAGTAACGATATGAAATTATAAATATACCTCTTCCATTCTTAATGGTATCGATGCAGAAAGGTATAAGGTCAGTGAAGGAAGGTCAAGTCTTTCTGAAATCCCAGTTCCCAAGCAACCTCTTTTCTACCTTCATTCTCGACCAACATGTTAAGAAAAAGCACTCGGGGAACCTTCACAAAGTTCCCAAGAAGAGTACTATATAAGCTTGTCACTCCAGACATCTCTACCATTAATTCGAAGTGCATCGATACTTGAAGATGTCTCCACTACGATTTTTCTACATTTTCGCCATGATCTTATCCGCAATCAATGTGACACTTGGATTTCTTCTGCCACTGCCTGCGCCAGTTCCACTTGTAGTGCCTTACCCAAAATCGTTCCAGGTCATCACAGACAACAGCCCCATTTACCTGCAAAATGCAGCACAGCGACTGCTTCCCTTAAAAGTGTATCAAACTAACCAATAAAGATCGGATTTCTCAATATATTTTTTTGAGGCATATTTCCCCTACATGTTGTTAGTAAAATGTATATTCTAGATTTTTTTATTCAGCAATATGTGTCACGCCATAGCACTGATATCAATTAAAGTCTTCATGACTCATATATATATATATTTTTTTTTTTTTTTGAAATTTAAAGATGGAATGAAGAGAATGATGGTCAATAAAAAAATAATTATAAAAGAAGAGTGGTCTCAATGTCAAGTATAAATATGTATCAATATAGTTATCAGGATATATATCTCTTTCCGTGTATGTTAATTTATCTCTCGCAATATATCTACTTCCATCTATATTTCTATATTCATCTACTTATAGTATCTATCTTCATATAACTGTATATCAAAATGTATTTACATCAATTCATTTCTTCCTGTGTATATACTCCCTTTCATATTCAGCTACACACATATATTTATATGAATAGGTATGTATGTATATATGCGTATATATATATTGATAAATAGATAGATGTATATATACATATATATACATATATACATATATACATATATATACATATATACATATATATACATATATGCATGTATATACTTATACACATATATATACATATATGCATGTATACTTATATACATGTATATACATATATGCATGTATATACTTATATACATGTATATACATATATACATGTATATATACATATATACATGTATATATACATATATACATGTATATATACATATATACATGTATATATACATATATACATGTATATATACACATATACATGTATATATACATATATACATAGAGATATACATATATACATAGATATACATATATATATATATATATATATATATATATATATATATATATATATATATATATATATATATATATATATACATATATATACATACATATATATATATATACATATATATGCATATATATATACATATATATACATATGTATACATATATATGCATATATATACATATATATATACATATATATACATATATATACATATATATACATATATACACATATATATATACATATATATACATATATATATATACACATATACATTTATATACATAAATATGCATATATATACATATATACATATATATACATATATATACATATATATACATATATACACATATATATACATATATACACATATATATACATATATACACATATATATATACACATATACATTTATATACATAAATATACATATATATATACATATATAGACTTATATAGACATATATAAACATCATTTACATTTACATTTAACATCAGTTCGTTTTTAAACCCAAAGACAGCAATATCATTATTTTTTGGACATTTTGATATAATTACATTCATAAAGATGTGACATAGGAGTAACGATATGAAATTATAGATATACTTCTTCCATTCTTAATGGTATCGATGCAGAAAGGAATAAGGTCAGTGAAGGAAGGTCAGGTCTTTCTGAATTCCCAGTTCCTAAGCAATCTCTTTTCTACCTTCATTCTCGACCAACATGTTAAGAAAAAGCACTCGGGGAACCTTCACAAAGTTCCCAAGAAGAGTACTATATAAGCTTGTCACTCCAGACATCTCTATCATTAATTCGAAGTGCATCGATACTTGAAGATGTCTCCACTACGATTTTTCTACATTTTCGCCATGATCTTATCCGCAATCAATGTGACATTTGCATTCCTTCTGCCACTGCCTGCGCCAGTTCCACTTGTAGTGCCTTACCCAAAATCGTTCCAGGTCATCACAGACAACAGCCCCATTTACCTGCAAAATGCAGCACAGCGACTGCTTCCCTTAAAAGTGTATCAAGCTAACCAATAAAGATCTGATTTCTCAATATATTTTTTCGATGCATATTTCCCCTACATCTTGTTACTAAAAGTGTATTCTAGATTTTTATATTCAGCAATATGTGTCACGCCATAGCACTGATATACAGGGAAATCAAGTCTTCTTGACTCATATAATTATTTGAAGAAAATTAAAGATGGAAAGAAGAGAATGATGATCAATAAAAAATGAATTATAAACGAAGAATGGTCTCAATGTCAAGTATTAATATGTATTAATATAGTTATCCGGATATATCTCTTTCCGTGTATGTTAATTTATCTCTCCCAATATATCTATTTCTATCTATATTTCTACATTCATCTACCTATAGTATCTATCTTCATATAATTGTATATCAAAATATATTTGCATCAATTCTTCTCTTCCTGTGTATATATTCCCTTTCATATTCAGCTACACACACACATATATATTTATATGAATAGATACGTATGTATATATGCGTATATATATATTGATAGATAGATAGATAAGTATATATATATATAACCAATAAAGATCTGATTTCTCATTATATTTTTTCGAGGCATATTTCCCCATACATCTTGTTTCTAAAAGTGAATTCTAGATTTTTATATTCAGCAATATGTGTCACGCCATAGCACTTATATACAGTGTAATCAAGTCTTCATGACTCATATGATTATTTTAAGAAATTTAAAGATGGAATGAAGAGAATGATGTTCAATAAAAATTGAAATATAAAAGAAGAATGGTCTCAATGTCAAGTATTAAAATGTATTAATATAGTTATCAGGATATATCTCTCTCTCGTGGTATGTTAATTTATCTCTCCCAATATATCTATTTCTATCTATATTTCTATATTCATCTACCTATAGTATCTATCTCCATATAATTGTATAGGAGTAAGGATATGAAATTATAGATATACTTCTTTCATTCTTAATGGTATCGATGCAGAAAGGAATAAGGTCAGTGAAGGAAGGTCAAGTCTTTCTGAAATCCCAGTTCCCAAGCAACCTCTTTCTACCTTCATCCTCAACCAACAGGTTAAGAAAAAGCTCTCGGGGAACCTTCTCAAAGTTCCCAAGAAGAGTACTATATAAGCTTGTCACTCCAGACATCTCTACCATTAATTCGAAGTGCATCGATACTTGAAGATGTCTCCACTACGATTTTTCTACATTTTCGCCATGATCTTATCCGCAATCAATGTGACACTTGGATTTCTTCTGCCACTGCCTGCGCCAGTTCCACTTGTAGTGCCTTACCCAAAATCGTTCCAGGTCATCACAGACAACAGCCCCATTTACCTGCAAAATGCAGCACAGCGACTGCTTCCCTTAAATGTGTATCAAGCTAACCAATAAAGATCTGATTTCTCAATATATTTTTTCGAGGCAGATTTCCCCTACATCTTGTTACTCAAAGTGTATTCTAGATTTTTATATTCAGCAATATGTGTCACGCCATAGCACTGATATCAAGTGTAATCAAGTCTTCATGACTCATATAATCATTTTAAGAAATTTAAAGATTCAATGAAGAGAATGATGGTCAATAAAAATTGAATTATAAAAGAAGAGTGGTCTCAATGTCAAGTGTTAATATAGTTGTATATTAATTTATCTTTCCCAATAAATCTATTTCTATGTATATTTCTATATTCATCTACCTATAGTATCTATCTTCATATAATTGTATATCAAAATATATATCCATCAATTAATCTCTTCCTGTGTATAAATATTTGTATATATATATATATATATATATATATATATATATATATATATATATATATATATATATATATATATATATATATATATATATATATATATATATATATATATATACATACATATATATATATATATATATATATATATATATATATACATACATACATATATATATATATATATATATATATATATATATATATATATATATATATATATATATATATATATATATACATACATATATACATACATACATATATACATATATACATATATACATATATACATATATACATATATACATATATACATATATACATATATACATATATACATATATACATATATACATATATACATATATACATATATACATATATACATATATACATATATACATATATACATATATACATATATACATATATACATATATACATATATACATATATACATATATACATATA
>NC_091558.1:34968345-34970845 GCF_042767895.1 Penaeus vannamei | reverse complement strand
ATATATATATATATATATAGAGAGAGAGAGAGAGAGAGAGAGAGAGAGAGAGAGAGAGAGAGAGAGAGAGAGAGAGACATACATATAAACATATATAGACATCATTTACATTTACATTTAATATTCAGCTACACATGTATGTATGTATATATACGTATATATATATATATATATATATATATATATATATATATATATATATATATATATATATATATATATATATACATGTATATATACACATATACATGTATATATATATATATATATATATATATATATATATATATATATATATATATATATATATATATATGTATATACATACATATATACATATATACATACATATACATGTATATATATATACATACATATATACATATATACATACATATATACATACATACATACATATATACATACATATATACATATATGCATATATATACCTATATACATATATACATATATACATAAAGATATACATATATATACATATATACATATAGATATATATATATACATATATATACATATATATACATATATATATAGACATATACATTTATATACATGTATATATATATATGTATATATATATATATATATATATATATATATATATATATATATATATATATACATATATACATATATATAAACATATATAGACATCATTTACATTTACATTTAATATTTGTTCGTTTGTAAAACCAAATGACAACAATAAAAAAAAAATTGGGGGGTGGGGGGAGGGGGACGTATTGATATAATTATATTGAGAAAGGTGTGACATAGGAGTAACGATATGAAATTATAGATATACTATACAGAAAGGAATAAGGTCAGTGAAGGAAGGTCAAGTCTTTCTGAAATCCCAGTTCCTAAGCAACCTCTTTTCTACCTTCATTCTCGACCAACATGTTAAGAAAAAGCACTCGGGGAACCTTCTCAAAGTTCCCAGAAGACTACAATATAAGCTGTCACTGCAAATATCTCCATCAAGCCTCCAGGCTAGTACAGTGGTAACGTGCCGTCCTCTCATCCGAGGGGTCGGCGGTTCGCGCCCCGCCCAGGCGCGAGAAGTTGCAATTGTCGCCCGGAGGTTACTGCTGTGGCTGGGCACCACGGTGGGTAAGGACTAAGCTCTGTCGCGTCAGCACTTGCTGACACACGTTGATCGAGTCGACATTAGTCGGCATAAGCCGGGCTCCCCCATAGCCCGGGCGAGGCTCAGCTTCGCATATCGGACTTATCCTTATCCTTATATCTCCATCAGTAACTCGAAGTGCATCAATACTTGAAAATGTCTCCACTCCGCCGATTTTTCTACATTTTCGTCATGATTTTATCCACAATCCTTGTGACGCTTGGATTCCTTCTGCCACTGCCTGCGCCAGTTCCACTTGTAGTGCCTTACCCAAAATCGTTCCAGGTCATCACTGACAACAGCCCCATTTACCTACAAAATACAGCACAGCGACTGCTTACCTTAAAAATGTATCAAACTAACCATTAAAGATCTGATTTCTCAATATATTTTTTCGATGCATATTTCCCCTACATCTTGTTACTAAACGTGTATTCTAGATTTTCATATCCAGTAATATGTGTCACGCCATAGCACTGATGTCAAGTGTAATCAAGTCTTCATGACATAATTATCTCTCCTAATATATCTATTTCTATATATAGTTCTATATTCATCTACCTATAGTATCTATCTTCATATTATTCTATATCAAAATGTATTTGCATCAATACATCTCTTCCTGTGTATTTATTCCATTCTATTTTCAGCTACACACACACACACACACACACACACACACACACACACACACACACACACACACACACACACACATATATATATATATATATATATATATATATATATATATATATATATATATATATATATATATAAACATATACATATATTTACATACATATATTTACATACATATATTTACATACATATACTTATATACATATATACATATATATATATATGCATATATGTATATGCCCCATATTATATTTATTGAATGACAAGATTTGCTCTATGTGTATTCTAGATTATAGAATGTGTCATGACATGGTACCAAAGTCAACATCACATACATATGCGAATGTCGAATCCATACTCTGACAATATATCTATGAATGAATTTGTTCATCTGTAATTAATTGCTTATCTAATTACCTCAGTATCTGTATGTGTAATCATTTCTATCTGTCTCCCACGTGTATGAATTGTTATTTGCATATCCATATTCATCTATCAATATTATCCATCTTTATATAGCTGCCAAATGTCTATCTTAAATGTCTTCTTAAATCTACCTCCCAATATCTATATACACATTTCTTCCTATATCTACTTTATATAAATCTCATTCTATCTATATGTCTATCTCCCTATTTCTATATATATCAATATGTCTACATTTATCTATATGTATCTATCTATATCCATCTGCCTATATTCATC
>NC_091558.1:34958345-34960845 GCF_042767895.1 Penaeus vannamei | reverse complement strand
AAATGGACAAAAAAGACTTCCAAGTTTGACTATATCTTCTTGTCGGGATCCCCCTAACAAATGGCCCGCTTTGTGCATCATTCCATTGGAAGTGGCAGGTACCCAGCACGTGTTTTATGGAACAACTTTGTGCCAAAGGGAGACTGCCTCACACATCATACTTATTAGGATTAAGGAACGACAGTAACTGATTAAGAAATGACAGTAACTCAAATGACACCTGGTGCCATCCATACTCCTTTACTATGCGAGTATAGTTCATATATGTTCCAAAGGTCCTGCCTAGCTGTCACATAATCTTGAAACCAACACGGAAAAAGAGCACCTGTAATAACAGATGCAGCTTAAACGAAAACGAAACATAATAACAATATCAATATGAATAGTTATGACAATAATACCAGCAATGATCATTATTATCACCATTGCAGATAATATTATAGATAATGAAATAACTAAAACGAGACAGCCATACTAAGCACAAAATCCCTCAGTCACCTTAGGGATACCTAGGTTCCTGCCACAGCGGTTCGCCACTCCCATTAACGGTGCATGGCTTTTGTGCTTAGAATACAGAGGCGAAAATTAAGACTTGTCATGTCATAAACCTTCAGACAGAAGTGGTGATGATGAATGCAGGCCTGTTGTGCATATTCT
This sequence comes from Penaeus vannamei, assembly GCF_042767895.1. Classification (NCBI taxonomy): domain Eukaryota; kingdom Metazoa; phylum Arthropoda; class Malacostraca; order Decapoda; family Penaeidae; genus Penaeus; species Penaeus vannamei. Next base: position 34,960,188 of record NC_091558.1, on the reverse strand, counting down.
AAAATGGAGTGGTGCTGCAATTACTGTTAGTGTCGACAATATTATGCTTTGCTAGTTCTGTTTTTCTTTTTACTTTTACTTCTGTTGTTGGGATGCTACTGACCTAATCATGACAATGATGAAGATTCTGGTTATGGTAATTAAGAAAAAAAATATTTTTGTTATACTGTTTTATAATCATTACCATAGTTACTATTATTATTGTTATTAATAGCACTTTTGATTATTGTTATTACTATTTACTATTATTATTATTATTATTATTACTATTACTATTATCACTATTAAATTAACTATTTTTTTATTTTTATTACTACAATCAACATTATCATCATCAATATCAATATTATCTATATTTTCGTTATCGTTCTTACTATTAATTTTAGCATTATCTTTACTATTGCTATAAAAAATGATTATCATGATCATCACCGATATTATTATTATTATTAACATCATCATCATCGAAATCATCCTGATCCTCATCCTCATTATCACTATCATCAGATATTCATTATATTTACCATTTTTATCACTACCACTGCCATTACTACTACTACTTCGTTTTTATTATTATCATCATCATCATCATCATTACTAGGATTACTACTAATATCTTATCCTTATCATCAATAAACTTATTATCATTATTATTGGTAGTAGTAGTATCATTATATCTCCTCATCCTCACTATCACAGAACATTATATCTCATCATTATATTAATCATCATCATAATCGTTATTGTAGTTGTTATAATAACTTTCGTTGTCGTAATCATTATTATCATTGTCATTATCAACTTATCATCATTATTCATATCATGGTTATTATTATCTTCATTACTATTATAATTAGTAGTAACAGCAGTAGTAGCAGCAGCAATACTGTTATCATTACTATCATCATAATCATTATCATCACCATCAACATCACTACTATTACCACTGTCAATAGCTTCTTTTTTACCCATTCATTACATAATGTATGAACAGTATGGTGAAGGAGGAACTGCCAACATCGATGTAGTAAATAAAAAAGACTATATATATATGTGTGTGTGTGTGTGTGTGTGTGTGTGTGTGTGTGTGTGTGTGTGTGTGTGTGTGTGTGTGTGTGTGTGTGTGTTCGCGTATCCTTTGAATGAAATTAAATTATCCAAAATCATCATCCTGTTACAGATAGCTTTTAAAAAAATACTTCTAAATGATTCATGGTCTATTTTGTTTCCTATTTAAGAAAATGTCTTGTAAACATTCATTGCTCCTGACTTTTATCATTATCATTATCCTGATCAACACCATCATTATCACTATCATTACCATTATCATTACTATATCATTATCATCATCATGATTTGCTAATGTTTATTATTATCTTCATTTTGAAACTGATATGAAACTGTGGATCTGCGACATTTGCACACCGCTTACATTTGACAGTCTATGGATTTCTAACAGGAGGGAAATGATGAGCAGAAACGGTGAGAGGCTTTGTGTGTGATAACCAAGGAATCGCAGATTGAAACTTTCCTCGCGTATGTCTGGCTCTTAAGGACAGAAGTTTTCCTTTTCTCTGGACAATCGATTTCTTCTCTCTGTCTCTATCGGCCAGTCTCTGAATGAGTCTCAGTCTCTGTCTCTGTCTGTCTGTCTGTCTCCCCCACCTCTCTCTCTCTGTCATACACACACACACTGCCAACCAGTTTCTTCCTCCTCTCTCTCTTTCCCTTCCTCCATTCCGCTTTCTCTCTCTCTCTCTCTCTCTCTCTCTCTATCTCTCTCTCTATCTATCTATCTATCTATCTATCTCTCCCTCTCTCATTTACATTTACCTATCTCCCG
>NC_091558.1:34905845-34913345 GCF_042767895.1 Penaeus vannamei | reverse complement strand
TTTTTGCATTAACGAATAACATATGTCTTTTAGAGTTACTAAATCATATATGCGCGCGCGCGGGCACACACACACACATATAAGTACGCACACACATACAAATACAAACACACACAAACAAACAAACATGTACTCAAACACTCGCTCAGACACACACACACACACACACACGCACACACAAATACACACACACACACACACACGCACACACGCACACACACAAACACACACACACAGAGAAACACATACGCAGAGAGAGAGGGAGGGATGGAGAGAGAGAGTAGAGCAGATCTTATAAACTGAATCCACCTTGATAAGATATTTTCTTCAGCAAAAGGACTTAGATCTTTCAACAGAGGAAACAACCCCTGGAAACATATTGATTCTGCTATATCTAATCAAAGAAAGAAAAGAGAAAAGTATTATGTCTAGTTATCTCCTCCCCTCCCCTCTCTCTCTCTTTCTCTATCTATCTATCTATATATTTCTCTATCTATCTATCTATCCCTTTATGTATCCCTCTATCTCTCTATTTCTCTATCTATCTATCTATCCATTTCTCTATCTATCAATTTCTCTATATGTCTATCTATCTATCCATTTCTCTATCTATCAATTTCTCTATATATCTATTTATCTATCCCTTTATGTATCCCTTTATCGATCTATGTATTTGTATATCCATATATCACCCTCTCTCTCCATGCTACAACAGCGCCATTACCATCAATACGAAAGCCATCTTAATCTCCCTTTTCCACTCCCCTGAACACAACGACCGTTACTGGCGATCACCCACGGCCTCCTGAGTCACTATCTCCACAAAATAGACTCCTTCCCCTGGATTGCTTTCGCTCGATTTCTCACCATCTTAGTTCCTTTTATCTTTGCAATTGTCGCTTCACGATCCGAATTTCAACTGCAATGCGCTCTTGTTTGTCTCTCCTCTCTATTTATCTGGGTTTTCTTTACTTTGTTGTTTGGTGCTTGCTGGTCTCTATAGTTCTGTGTTTCTCTCGTGTCCATTTATCCGTTTTTTTTTTTGCAATTCCCTTCGCTTCATTGTTTGATCCTAGCTTCTCTCCCTAATTTCCCTCACCGGCTTACCTTTCCAAATCATCGTCCTGTCAACAAACTCCCCATTGGTCTCTCTTACCTCCCTATCCTCACCCCCTTCCGCTGCCCCACAATCATTCCTTCTCTTGACCACTTCACAATTCGTCCTCTCTTCCTTACTTCCTCCCCCGACCTCTCCATCCTTCTTCTCCTCTCTCACATCTTTCCCTCGCTTCCCCATTCTTTCTTTCCTCCCTCACTTCCCCATCCATCCTTCCCTCCTACATCTCCCAATCCTTCCATTTTTTCCCTTACTTCCCCTTTCTCTAACCTTCCGTTCCTCCCTCATCCCCTCCTCCCATCTCTCCAACCCCCCTATCCTCCCTTCTATTCATCCCCACCTCCCTTTCCCTCTTTCCCCTTCCGGGCCAATCACCTCCCTAACCCTCTCCTCCCTCCCCCCATCTCCCCAACCTCCTTTCCCTTTCCTCTCCCAGAACCTTCTCTTTCCTCCCTCCCCCATCTCCCCTATCCTCCCTTTCCTCCCCTCCCCCATCTCCCCAACCTCCTTTTCTCCCTCCCCCATCTCCCCCATCCCTCCCCCATCTTCCCAACCTCCCCTTCCTCCATCCACCCAAACCTCCTTTTCCTCCCTCCCCCATCTCCCCAATCTCCCTTCCCCATCTCCCCAACCTCTCTTTCCTCCCTCCCCATCTCCCTAACCATTCTTTCCTCCCTCCCCCATCTCCCCAACCTCCTCTTTCCTCCTTCCCCCATCTCCCCCAACCTCGCTCCCCTATTTCCCCAACCTCCCTTTCCTCCCTCCCCCATCTCCCCAACCTCCTTCTTCCTCCCTCCCCCATCTCCCTTTCCTCCCTCCCCCATCTCCCCAACCTCCCTTTCCTCCCTCCCCCACCTCCCCAACCTCCCCCCTCCCTCCCCCATCTCCCCAAGCTCCCTTTCTCTCCCTCCCCCTATCCCCCAACATCATTTTCCTCCCTCCCCCACCTCCCCAACCTCCCTTTCCCACCTCCCATCTCCCCAACCTCCCTCCCCATCTCCCCAACCTCCCTTTCCTCCCTCCCTATCTCCCCAACCTCCCTTTCCTCCCTCCCCCATCTCCCCCAACCTCCCTTATCTCCCTCCCCAATCTCCCAACCTCCCTTCCTCCCTCCCCTATCCCCAACCTCCCTTTCCTCCCTCTCCCCAACCTCCCTTTCCTCCTTTCCCATCTCCCCAACCTCCCTTTCCTCCCCCCCCCCATCTTCCCCAACCTCCCTTTCCTCCCTCCCCCACCTCCCCAACCTCCCTTTCCTCCCTCCCCATCTCCCCAACCTTCCTTTCCTCCCTCCCCCATCTCCCCCACCTCCCTTTCCTCCCTCCCCCATCTCCCCAACCTCCCCTTCCTCCCTCCCCATCTCCCCAACCTCCCTTTCCTCCCTCCCCAATTCCCCAACCTCCCTTTCCTCCCTCCCCCATCTCCCACACCTCCCTTTCCTCCCTCCCCCATCTCCCCTAACCTCCCTTTCCTCTCTCCCCATCTCCCCCACCTCCCCAACCACCCTTTCCTCCCCATCTCCCCAACCTCCCTTTCTTCCCTCCCTCCCCATCTCCCCAACCTCCCTTTCCTTCCCTCCCCATCTCCCCAACCTCCCTTTCCTTTCGTCCCCCATCTCCTCAACCTCCTTTCCTCCTTCCCCCATCTCCCCAACCTCCCTTTCCTCCCTCCCCAACCTCCCTTTCCTCCCCTCTCCCTATCTCCCCAACCTCCCTTTCCCTTTCCCTCCCCCACCTCCCCAACCTTCCCTCCTCCATTTCCCCAACCTCCCTTTCCTCCCTCCCCCATCTCCCGAACCTCCCTTTCCTCCTTCCCCCATCTCCCAGAACCTCCCTTTCCTCCTTCCCCCATCTCCCCAACCCCCCTTTCCTCCCTCCCCCATCTCCCCAACCTCCCTTTCCTCCCTCCTCCATCTCCCCCGTCCTCCCTTTCCTCCCTCCCTCCCCCACCTCCCCAACTTCCCTTTCCTCCCTCCCCAACCTCCCTCCTCTCCCACCTCCCCAGCATCCACAACCTCCCTTTCCTCCCTCCCCCATCTCCCCCATCTCCCCAACCTCACTTTCCTCCCTCCCCAACCTCCCTTTCCCCCTCCCTCCTCCCCAACCTCCCTTTCCCATCTCCCCAACCTCCCTTTCCTCCCCCCTCCCCCCCTCGCCGCCCGCCTCGCCAGCGCCCGTGGAAGGCAGGTGGGTTGGCTGATCCCGATCGACCCGGCAGCTTTAAGGTGTGATGTTGGAGGCCTTTGGTTCCTCTCACCTTTGTCAAATAATTCCTGGCCGGCGAGACACTTGCCTTTCCTTAGCTGCTCTTGCCTATCACATGCAAAGGAGGGATTTTTTTTTGGGGGGAAGGTAAGGAGGGGGAAGGGTGGGGGAGCGGTGGGGAGGTTTGTGTACGGAAGGGGAGGAAGAGGGGGAGAGGAGGAGGGTGTTGGTGTTCTGTGGAGTCCTGTGTGATCTTGGAGGCGGTGGAGGGGAGGGAGGGGAAGGAGGGGGAGGGAGGGGAGGGGATGTGATCGGTGGAGGATCTGATTCCCCCCCTCTCTCTCTCTCTCTCTCTCTTTCCTTTATTTGCCATTTCTCTTCTTTCATTCTCTTCCCTTGTTATTTCCATTCTCCTCTCTCTTATATCCTTCTTCATTTTTTCCCCGCTCTCTCACCCTCTCTTTCCGAATTCCTCCTTCTTCCTTTCCCTTGCCCTCTTTATCCTGACCCTCTTTTATTCTTCTTCCTGTGGGATTCTTCCTCTTTGAACTGAAATCCGTACCTGTGTATGCAAAGGATTCCTTCCCCTCCTCACCGTCTTCCTTCAGCCGCCCACGTCTTCCTTATTTCTCTCTCCTAATATTCCTTCCCACTCCTTCATCTTCCCGTGTCTCATTCTCCTCCCTTCCTTCTCTCCCACCTACTTTCTTCCTCATTACTCTTTCCATTCGATCATTGTCTCTCTTCTTCAGCTCGACTCCTCAACTCTCTCCCGCTCTCACTTTTCTTTGCTTTTTCTCTTCCCCCTCTATGTCCCCTTTCATTCTGTCTCCTCCTCTTCCTCACCTAAATCCGCCTCCATCTCCCCCTCCTCGCTTTTAATCTCTTCTTTCCGCCTTTCACCCTCGTCTTCTCCGCTATCCCCTTTCCTCCTCTCTGTCTCCTCTTTCTCTCTTTCTCTTCGGTCCCTATTTCCCCTTTCCTACCTCCTTCTTTCGATCATCCGTCTCTTTTCTCTTCCTCCCTTATTTGCTCTTATCTATCCATCTCTCTCTCTCCCTCCTCTCCATCGTATCTCCTCTCTCTTCCTCCCTTCCCTATTCCCTTTCCTCTATCCCTCTCTCCTTTTTTCCTTCTCCGACCCCGTCACCCTTGCCCTATCTTCCCTGTCCCCTCTTCTAATATTCACTCCCCTTTTTTCTTCTCGTTTCCATCTCCCTGTCCCTCACCCCCACCCCCCTCCTCTCTGTCCTTCACCCCCAGGCCTCTTTCCTGTGACCGCTTTTTTACTCTTTCTTCCTCCTCTTTTCTTCTCCCTTCTTCCTTCACCTTCCCCCCTTTTCTGTTTCTCACTCCGATTTCCTCTCTTTTCAGTCACCCTCGTTTCTCTCCCTTTCTTCTTTATTCCAGATCCTCTATCCCTCTTCCATTTATTTTCCATATTTCATTATATCTTCTCCATCTCCCATTCATCCCACTTCCTCTCGTTCTTCCCTTTCCAATCCCTTCTCCTATTTCCCTGATTCCTATTCTCCCTCCCTTTCTCTATGCCACTCCTCTATCCCTTTCCCCTCCTCCCTTCTTTCCTCAACCACCCTTTCCTCCCTCCCCTCACCTCCCCAACCTCCCTTCCCCATCTCCTCAACCTCCTTTTCCTCACTTATCCATCTCCCCAACCTCCCTTTCCTTTCCCTTCTCCTTCTTTCTCCATTCCCTTGTCTCTCCTCTATTCCCAGCCTCCCTCCTTTCTTCACTCTTTCCTCCTCTACCGCTTTCCTTTTCTTCCTTACCTTTCCTCTTCTTCTTTCTTTCCTCGCCCTCTTCTCTCTCTCACTCCGCTCCAAATTCCTTTCCTTTTTTTCCCCCTTCCCCTCTATCCTGTCTCTTCTCCATTCTTTCCTGCATCCCCCACTATCTCTCCATCTCCCATTCATCCCACTTCCTCTCGTTCTTCTCTTTCCAATCCCTTCTCCTATTTCCCTGATTCCAACTCCCTCCTTTTCCTCTTCCCTCCCCCTTTCCCAACCTCCCTTTCCCTCCTCCACCTCCCCAACCACCCTTTCCTCCCCTCCCCCACCTCCCCAACCTCCCTCCCCCATCTCCCCAACCTCCTTTTCCCTCACTTCTCCCATCTCCCTAACCTCCCTTTCTCCCTTCCCCCTCTTTCCCCACCCTTTCATTCCTCCCTCATCTACTTCTCCCTTCTATGCCACTGCTCTATCCCTTTCCCCTCCCTCCCTTTCTTCCTCACCCCTCCTACTCCATCTCCCTCACTCCAGTTCCCCTTCCCTTTCTCCATCCCTTCCTCTATCCCTGTCCTAAACTCCTTTCCTTTCCCCTTCTCCCTTCTTTCTTATTCCCACCTTGTCTCGCCCCTATTCCGATCCTTCCTCCCTTTCTTCACTTTCCTCCTCTACTCGTTTCCTTTTCTTCCTTCCCTTTCCTCTTCTCCCTCCTTTCCTCCTACTCCCTCTCTCTCACTCGCTCCATTCGTTTCCTTTTTCCACCCCTTCCTCTATCCCTGTCTTCTTCTCCATTCTTTCTCTCCCCATTCTCTCTCTCCCACTCCCCTTCCCTTTCTCCATCCCCTTCCCTCTTCCTACTCCCTCTCCCCCACTCTCAAAATTTCCCCTTCCCTTCCTCCTACTACTCCCTCTCCCTTCACTCCCGATTCCCTCTTCCCTTTCTCCATCCCTTTCTTCCTCCTCCTACTCCCTCTCCCCCACTCCAAATCCCCTCCCCTTTCTCCACCCCTTCCCTCTTCTTACTCCCCCTCCCTCACTCTCGATTCCCCTTCCCTTTCTCCACCCTTTCTCCCTCCCTCTACTGCTCCCTCTCCCTCTTAACCCCCGCCATCGCGACGCAAGACGGCCCCCTGATCATTGGTCTTGTCTCAGTCAAAATTTCTGCGTGTTAGGCCGGCATAATCACGTCAAGTAAAGGCTGATGAAAGGTTGACGCCACCGCCTCCGCCTGGCTTGTCGTAATAATGTTATTTTCTTCAAGCTTTCTGGCGTTTTTTATTATTCATTTATTTTTAGCTTAGTTTTTTTTCTTTCTTTTCTTGGGGGGGGGAGGTCTTACTGTCTTTTCTTTGAGTATGATTTATTGTGTTTATTTTTATTTGGTTGTTTGTTGTTTTTTAATGTGATTCTCGAATTAGTTTGTTTATCACAGTTCTTCCGAATTTCTCTTTATCTTGGGTAAGCTGCATTCAGATTTTGAAAAAAGGATTCTCTCGTCCTTTTTTTTCTGCCAGTCTCTCTCTCTTTCTTTTCTCTCTCTCTTTCTCTCTATCTCTCCCCCCCTCTCCCTCTTTTTCTCGCTCTCTATCTCTGTTTGTCTCCTTCTCCCTTTCCATCTCTCTCTCTCTCTCTCTCCCTCCCTCCCTCTCTCTCTCTCTCTCTCTCTCTCTCTCTCTCTGTCTCTGTCTCTGTATCTCTCTTTCTCTGTCTCCCTCTCTGTCTCTGCCTGTCTGTCTGTCTCTTTCTCTCTCTCTTTCTCTCTCCTCTGTCTGTCTGTCTGTCTGTCTCTCTCTCTCTCTCTCTCTCTCTCTCTCTCTCTCTCTCTCTCTCTCTCTCTCTCTCTCTCTCTCTCTCTCTCTCTCTCTCTCCCTCTCCCTCTCCGTCTATCCCTCCTCCTCACATGCACTCCTTCTCCCTCAACTTTCCATTCTCTCCGCCGTGAGCACAAAACCCCAGGTGTTTTAACTACCCTTAATGAAAAGAAAGATATATCCCCGCTTGAAATTTTATGCGCGGAGGAGACAGCGCCGAGACGAAGATAATTAGAAAGGCAAAAATGAGAAACGCCCCGAGTAAATAGCGGCATCGAGGGCCCAATTCCGGCTTGGCATCGTGGAGGCAAGAGGCCGTAAATATGCATAAGCCAGCTTTACAAGGCATTGCTTCGCGGATCCTGTAATGGCAACGGCTAATGAAGATTAATGCGGAGTTATTATTTACGTGTTTTGTAAACGATGAAGTCAAAAAAGAAAGGAAAAAAAGATATGATCAAACTTTCCTGGTTGGAGGAACGTGTTTTAGCCAAGGAAAAAACAGTTTTTTTGTGCGTTCAGGCTTGCGATCCCTTCTGAATTTCATGAGGATTCAGTTTCTTTTTTTTTTAAAGAGGGAAGGAAAATGATTCGTGTTTAGGTTGGTAACTGGTTAAATCCCCGAA
>NC_091558.1:34838345-34853345 GCF_042767895.1 Penaeus vannamei | reverse complement strand
AAATGTATTGCATCAATTTATCTCTCCCTGTGTTTACATCACCTTCTGTTTTCAGTTACCTATCTTCGTCATGTATCTGCACCAATTTATCTTTTTTTTCTATACATCCATTTCTATCTACAAATCTATATGCATCTACCAATGCTTGTCTTCTACCGTTATCTATTTCTGTGTCTGCATATATTTATAACCCTGAATCCTTATTTTTCTCTCCGTATATCTATATCTATTTCTAACTGAATATAAGTTATAGATTCATCCCCATTTATCTACAAAATACAGCACAGTGACTACTTCCCTTAATGTGTATCCAGCAATCCAACAAAGAATTAATTTCTCAAAATATTTTCATATTTAGTAGTATATATATATTATCTCTCTTTCAGTGACTGTATCGATTCATCGTTCCCAATATATCTATTTCTATGCTTCCATATTCATCTACTTATATATATCTTCAAACACTTGTATATATAAATGCATTTCCACCAATTTATCTCTTCCTGTGTTTATATTACCTTATATTTTCAGTTACGTATCTTCGTCATGTATCTGCACCAATTTATCTCTTTTTATACATATATTTCTATCTACATATCTATATGCATCTACCAATATTAGTCTTCAACCGTCATCTATTTCTGTATCTGCATATATCTATAACCCTGAATCCTTATCTGTCTCTCTGTATATCTATATCTATTTCTAACTGGATATATGTTAAGGATTTATTGCTAAAGATTGTTTTAACGTCAAAATTTCATTTATCAAGGCCAAGTAACATATGAAATTATAGACATACTACTATGCTTACAGGTATCGAAGCAAAAAGGAATAAGGTCAGTGAAGGAAGGTCAAGTCTTTCTGAAATCCCAGTTCCTAAGCAACCTCTTTTCTACCTTCATTCTTGTCCAGCGTGTTAAGGAAAGGCACTCGGGAACCTTCTCAAAGTTCCCAGAAGACTACAATATAAGCATGTCACTGTAAATATTTTTATCATTAATTCGAAGTGCATCGATACTTGAAAATGTCTCCACTCCGATTTTTCTACATTTTCGCCATGATCTTATCCGCACTCAATGTAACACTTGGATTTCTTCTGCCACTACCTGCGCCAGTTCCACTTGTAGTGCCTTACCCAAAATCGTTGCAGGTCATCACAGACAATAGCCCCATTTACCTACAAAATGCAGCACAGCGACTGCTTCCCTTAAATGTGTATCAAGCTATCCAATAAAGAATTGATTTCTCAAAATAGTTTCTCGATTTATACATCTCGTTACTAGAAGTATATACACTTTTATATATAGTTATGTATGGCACGTCAGAGTACCGATGTCAAGTGTAATCCCATTTTCGTCTTGATGACTCAAAATTTATTATAGCTATATTTCTGTATCCACCTACTTCTATTAGATATCTTCATATACCTGTATATATAAATGCATTTGCATCAATCTATTATATCATCATTAAGAAAACTGCTCTTACCATTATTATTAATTATAAATATTACCAATGTTATTATTTCTGTTGTCATTATTGTTATCATTATCATCAGTGTCACTATTATCATTATCACTGTTATCATGTTTTTATACATATCTCCATTATTATTGTCCTCCTCCTCATTATCATCGCTTTTAATTTTCCACCCTGAGAGACTTCAGCTGGCCTGAGGACTCGACGACTCGTGACGACTACAAGTTCCTCATGTGACTTCAAGGAGAGATTCCTGATATTTCAGCATTTGAGGAGGGAAGAAGAGGAAAAAGATTGAGAGGGGAAGGGTGAGAGAGAGAGGATGGAGGAGAAGAGAGAACAAAGATTGAGAGAAAGAGAGAGATAAAGAAAGAGAAAAGAGAAGTGGGGAGAGAGAGAGGCTGGGGGATATGAAAGAATTTCCTTTTTTTATTTTTATTGTTGTACTGTACTAAATTCATGTATATGCTCGAAATTGCAACAAAGAGATACACCTTTTTTCTTTCTGCCAAAAAACGATAGGCAATATGAAACGATTTGCAGTAGCTATTGCTATTGTAATTGGTCATGCGCACATCGCTCTGGGGTAGCCGGTGTTTTTTCTCTCTTTTTTCCTTTTGTCTTTTCTGTTCCTTTTTTTTAATGGAGTGACGGGATTATGTGCATCTATTCTACCAGTCTTAGTGTTATTTTTACCATTAGCAAAATTGAGTATAGTGTTCCTTTTACAAATGCAACGCAAAATACTTACACAGTTAACTCTATCCACAAATAGTTTAGCCACATCCTAATCTATTTAAAAATGTGCCTGATTTTATACAGCCTGAAGAATTTTAACTATTCATCATAATAAGATGCAAGAACTAATGTAACACTAAGTACATATGCTAAATACATCTACACCTCTTCATTAAGAAGTAACCAAAAAAATAGATACCTTGTACTATTAATGCCTGTAAATGTATTTGGCATTTTCTAAACTTCCCTCGAGCATCCTCTAAAAATATGTAGTACCCTTGCTGTTTAAATTCAGACCACAGATGTACACAAATATTAGATCGTAAGCTCTAATCCTTCCAAAATAAGTCATCTAAATGTAGAATCCAAAATATATTAATTTATCAAACAAAATCAACAAGGAAAAGAATACAAAGTGGCTGAACGATGGAATAAATATGTGAATACGAATGAGTAAAGATCTAAGCAAATATTGGAAATCCTGACGTTAGAAACTTTTTTTAAAATTAGCAAACCAAAATATACCAAAACCTTTAGTCAGCGTTTGCCTGCGGTCACCCTCTTACTCTGTCTTACTCCGCCCTAAGTCCTCTTAACCTCTTACTCCGTCCAAGTTGCGTCCAAGTTGCTGGAACACTGAGGACGAGTTGCATACATGTTTGGTTTAGAAAACTTACGTGATATATTTATATCAACTTCTGCCACGATAATGTATACTCAAATATATCTTCGGGAATATGTATATATCTATAAATGTGTCTGTGTGTGTATTTGTTTGTATGTATATACATACATACATGAACACACAAACATATATGTGTGGGTGGGTGGGTATGTGTGTACACACATATGAACAGCGATTACTTCCCTTAAAAGTGTAACAAACTGCCCAATGAAGAACTTAAAAATATATTACTGACCTGCCTCTACCTTAGATCTCGAAGAGGTTTACTATATGTTTATTCTAGACTGTAAAATATGGCATAGGCCGATGTAAACTATATCAATATTTATTGTGAGTATGACAGACAATAGTACTTTATGTATATATTATTATATTATAAAACAAGATTGAACATATTCCTGCATATCCATAAGCAAATGCCGAGTCCATACTTCGGCAGTATATTTATGAATGAATTTGTTCATCTGTATTTAATTGTTTATCTATCTATGTTATCTTTATACATACATATCGCATTATTTACATTTATTTATTTACATACCTGCATCAAAATCTTTTCTTGTTTATGAATTGCTATCTACGTATCTATATTCGTCTGCCAATGTTATCCATCTTTATATACCTGGAAATCTGTATGTATCTCCATCTCTCTATATCCTATTATCTCTCTCTCTCTCTCTCTCTCTCTCTCTCTCTCTCTCTATATATATATATATATATATATATATATATATATATATATATATATATATGTGTGTGTGTGTGTGTGTGTGTGTGTGTGTGTGTGTGTGTGTGTGTGTGTGTGTCTATTTGCATATAAGTTGGACTTTCCTTTGCTACTAAATGATATCCTTTAATGTCCAAGTTCCATTTTTTAAGCCAAAAGATCAGAAGAACGGTATTTTCTATGGATTTATTAATATAAGTATATTGTGAAATGTGTAATATAGCAGTAACGATATGAAATTATCGACATACTTCTACGCTTACTGGTGTCGAAGCTGAAAGGAATCAGGTCAGTGAAGGAAGGTCAAGTCTTTCTTAAATCCCAGTTCCTAAACAACCTCTTTTCTACCTTCATTCTTGTCAAGCGTGTTAAGGAAAGGCACTCGGGGAACCTTCACAAAGTTCCCAGAAGACTACAATATAAGCATGTCACTGCAAATATCTCCATCAGTAATTCGAAGAACAAATACTTAAATATGTCTCCACTTCGATTTTTCTACATTTTCGCCATGGTTTTATCCGCAATCAATGTGACACTTGGCTTTCTTCTGCCACTACCTGCGCCAGTTCCACTTGTAGTGCCTTACCCAAAATCGTTCCAGGTCATTACAGACAACAGCCCCATTTACCTACAAAATGCAGCACAGCGACTGCTTCCCTTAAATGTGTATCAAGCTATCCAATAAAGAATTGATTTCTCAAAATATTTCCTCGATTTATATTTTCCCTACATCTTGTTACCAGAAGTATATACACTTTTATATATAGTAATATGTACCACGTCAGAGTACCGATGTCAAGTGTAATCCAATTTTCGTCTTGACTCAAAATTAATTATAACTATGTTTCAGTATCCATCTACTTCTATTAGATATCTTCATATACCTGTATGTATAAATGTATTTACATCAACCATATACTGATAGATAAGGATTATTAGCACTATTACTAGTATTAGTAATATTGTTATTATTATTGCTAATGTTTTGTTTATATCATCATTATTAAGAAAACTGATCTTACCATTATTATTCATTATAAATATTACCAATGTCATTATTTCTGTTATCATTATTATCATCATTATCATCAGTGTCGCTATTATCATTATCGTCATTACTGTTATCATGTAATTATACTTATCCCCGTTATTATTATCCTCCTCATTATCATTATTATCGCTTTTATTTTCGCTATTTTTTACGATAACACGCTAACGGTACAAAATACACGTATCAACTCCACCTCGAAAGTCCACCCTGAGAGACCAGCTGGCCTGAGGACTCGACCACTCGTTATGACTACAAGTTCCTCATGTGACTTCAAGGAGAGATTCCTGACATATTTCAGCATTTGAGGAGGGAAGAAGAGGAAAAAGATTGAGAGGGGAAGGATGAGAGAGAGAGAGAGAGAGAGAGAGAGAGAGAGAGAGAGAGAGAGAGAGAGAGAGAGAGAGAGAGAGAGAGAGAGAGAGAGGAAGGGGGAGAAGAGAGTACATAGATTGAGAGAAAGAGAGAGTTAAAGAAAGAGAAAAGTGGGGAGAGAGAGGCTGGGGGATATGAAAGAATTTCCTTTTTTATTGTACTGTACTAAATTCATGTATATGCTCGAAATGGCAACAAAGAGATACACTTTTTTTCTTTTTGCCAAAAAACGATAGGCAATATGAAACTATTTGCAGTAGTTATTGCTATTGTAATTGGTCATGCGCACATCGCTCTGGGGAAGCCGGTGTTTTTTCTCTTTTTTCCTTTTGTCTTTTCTATTCCTTTCTTTTGATGTAGTGACGGGATTATGTGCATCTATTCTACCAGTCATAGTGTTATTTTTACCATAAGCAAAATTGAGTATATTGCTCCTTTTACAAATGCAACGCAAAATAATTACACAGTTAACTCTATCCACAAATAGTTTAGCCACACCCTAATCTATTTCAAAATGAGCCTGCTTTTATACGGCGTGAAGAAGTTTAACTATTCATCATATTAAAATGCAAAAACTAATGTACCACTAAGTACATATGCTAAATACATTTACATCTCTTGTATTAAGAACTAACCAAAAAAGATAGATACCTTGTACTATTAATGCCTGTGAATGTATTTGGCATTTTCTAAATTTCCCTCGAGCATCATCTAAAATATGTAGTGCCCTTGCTGTTTAAATTCAGACCACAGATGTACACAAGTATTAGATCGTAAGCTCTAATCCTTCCAAAATAATTCACCTAAATGTGGAATCCAAAATTATGTATTGATTTATCAAATATATATATATATATATATATATATATATATATATATATATATATATATATATATTCAAGGAAAAAATGTACAAAGTGGCTGAACGATGGAATAAATATGTGAAAACGAATGAGTAAAGATCTAAGCAAATATTGGAAATCCTGACGTTAGAAACTTTTTTTAAAAATTAGCAAACCAAAATATACCAAAACCTTTAGACAGCATTTGCCTGCGGTCACCCTCTTCCTCTGTCTTACTCCGCCCTAAGTCCTCTTAACCTCTTACTCCGTTCAAGTTGCGTCCAAGTTGCTGGAACACAGAGGACGAGTTGCATACATGTTTGGTTTAGAAAACTTACGTGATATATTTATATCAACTTCTGCCACGATAATGTATATTCAAATATATCTTTGGGAATATGTATATATATAAATGTGTCTGTGTGTGTATTTGTTTGTATGTATGTAAATACATACATACATGCACACACACGTGTGTGTGTGTGGGTAGGTTGGTATGTGTGCACATACATATGAACAGCAATTGCTTCCCTTAAAAGTGTAACGAACTGCCCAATAAAGAACTTAAAAATAAATTATTGACTTGCCTCTTCCTTAGATCTCGAAGAGGTTTCCTATATGTTTATTCTAGACTGTAAAATATGGCATAGTGCCGATGTAAACTATATCAATATTTATTGTGAGTATGACAGACAATATTATATGTATATATTATATTATAAAACAAGAATGAACGCAGGAATAAACATATCCTGCATATTCAGATACAAATGCCGAGTCCATACTTCGGCAGTATTTTTATGAATGAATTTGTTCAACTGTAATTGATTGTTCATCTATGTTATATTTACACCTACATATCACATTATATATTATATATATATATATATATATATATATATATATATATATATATATATATGTATTTATTTACATACCTGCATCAAAATTTTTCAATGATTATTAATTGCTATCTACGTACCTAAATTCGTCTACCAATTTTATCCATCCTCATATACCTGGAAATCTGTATGTATCTCCATCTCTCTATATATTATTATCTATATACATGTGTGTCTACTTGCATACAAGTTGTATATTCTTTGCTACTAAAGGATATCTTTTAATGTCCAAGTTCCATTTTTTAAGCCAAAATATCAGAACAGTATTTTCTATGAATTTATTGATATAAGTATATTGTGAAATGTGTAATATAGCAGTAACGATATGAAATTATAGACATACTACTTCTACGCTTACTGGTATCGAAGCTGAAAGGAATAAGGTCAGTGAAGGAAGGTCAAGTCTTTCTGAAATCCCAGTTCCTAAACAACCTCTTGTCTAACTTCATTCTTCTCCAGCGTGTTAAGGAAAGGCATTCGGGGAACCTTCTCAAAGTCCTCAGAAGACTACAATATAAGCATGTCACTGCAAATATCTCCATCAGTAATTCGAATTCCATCGATACTTGAAAATGTCTCCACTCCGATTTTTCTACATTTTCGCCATGATCTTATCCGCAATCAATGTGACACTTGGATTTCTTCTGCCACTGCCTGCGCCAGTTCCACTTGTAGTGCCTTACCCAAGATCGTTCCAGGTCATCACAGACAACAGCCCCATTTACCTACAAAATGCAGCACAGCGACTGCTTCCCTTAAATGTGTATCAAGCTATCCAATAAATAATTGATTTCTCAAAATAGTTCCTCGATTTATATTTTCCCTACATCTCGTTACTAGAAGTATATACACTTTTATATATAGTAATATGTGCCACGTCAGAGTACCGATGTCAAGCGTAATCCAATTTTCGTCTTGATGACTCAAAATTAATTATATCTATATTATAGCTATATTTCTGTATCCATCTACTTCTATTAGATATCTTCATATATCTGTATATATAAATGTATTTACATCAATCCTGTGTTTATATATACTGATAGATAAGGATTATTAGCACTATTACTAGTATTAGTAATATTGTTATTATTATTGCTAATGTTTTGTTTATATCATCATTATTAAGAAAACTGATCTTACCATTATTATTAATTATAAATATTACCAATGTCATTGAGGACTCGACCACTCGTGATGACTACTAGTTCCTCATGATCTTCAAGGAGAGATTCCTGACTGATGTTTCAGCACTTGAGGAGGGAAGAAGAGGAAAAAAATTGAGAGGGGAAGGATGAGAGAGAGAGAGGAAGGGGGAGAAGAGAGTACATAGATTGAGAGAAAGAGAGAGATAAAGAAAGAGAAAAGAGAGGTGGGGAGAGAGAAAGAGGCTGGGGGTTATGAAAGAATTTCCTTTTTTTCCTTTTTATTGTTGTACTGTACTAAATTCATGTATATGCTCGAAGCAATATGAAACGATTTGCAGTAGCTATTGCTACTGTAATTGGTCATGCGCACATCGCTCTGGGGAAGCCGGTGTTTTCTCTCTTTTTTTCCTTTTGTCTTTTCTATTCCTTTCTTTTAATGCAGTGACGGGAATATATATATATATATATATATATATATATATATATATATATATATATGTATGTGTGTGTGTGTGTGTGTGTGTGTGTGTTCGTAAGCGTTTGTGTGTGTGTGTGTGTGTGTGTATTTGTGTTTGTGTATATATACATATATACATGCATACACACTTGCACACATATATGTGTGTGTTTGTGTTGGAGAGAGAGGGGCGGGGTGTGTATGTGTGTGCACATACATATGAACAGCGATTGCTTCCCTTAAAAGTGTAACAATCTGTCCAATGAAGAACTGAAAAAATATATTATTGAACTGCCTCTTCCTTAGATCTCGAAGAGGTTTACTATATGTTAATTTTACATAGTAGATATCTTCATATATATTTCTATTTATTTCTTCCTGTGTTTATATAACCTACTTCCAGTTACCTATACCTATCTTCGTCATGTATTTGCATCAATTTATCTCTCTTCCTATGCATACATTTCTACCTACATATCTATATGCATCTACCAATGTCTTTTATCGTCATCTATTTCTGTATCTGCATATATCTATAACCCTGAATCTATCGTTCCCAATATATATATTTCTAGCTATGTTTCTATATTAATATACTAATGATATATATCTTCGTATGCTTGTATATATAAATGCATTTGCATCAATATATTTCTTCATGTGTTTATATTACCTCCTACTTTCAGTTACTTATGCGTATCTTCGTCATGTATCTGTGCCAATTAATCTCTCTTCCTAAGCATACATTTCTCTCTATAGATCTATATGCATCTACCAATGTTAGTCTTCTATCTCCAGCTATTTCTATGTCTGCATATATCTATAACCATGATTCCGTAGAACTATATCTACTTCTAACTGGATATAAGTTATAGATTCATTGTTTAAAAAATGTTTTTAACGTCAAACTTTCATTTATCAAACTATGCAAGTACAGCATTTTATATGGCTGTATTATATAGAATGTTAATACGAAAATTGTAAGATAAAGGGAACGATATCAAAATACAAAAATTCTACATTCATTCTTAATGGCGTCGAAGCTATAACAATAAAGGTCAATTAAGGAAGGCCAAGTAACGATATGAAATTATAGACATACTGCTTACTACGCTTACTGGTATCGAAGCTGAAAGGAATAAGGTCATGAAGGAAGGTCAAGTCTTTCTGAAATCCCAGTTCCTAAGCAACCTCTTGTCTAACTTCATTCTTCTCCAGCGTGTTAAGGAAAGGCACTCGGGGAACCTTTTCAAAGTCCCCAGAAGGCTACAATATAAGCATGTCACTGCAAATATCTCCATCAGTAATTCGAATTCCATCGATACTTGAAAATGTCTCCACTTTGATTTTTACATTTTCGCCATGGTTTTATCCGCAATCAATGTGACATTTGCATTCCTTCTGCCACTGCCTGCGCCAGTTCCACTTGTAGTGCCTTACCCAAAATCGTTCCAGGTCATCACAGACAACAGCCCCATTTACTTGCAAAATGCAGCACAGCGACTGCTTCCCTTAAATGTGTACCAAGCTATCCAATAAAGAATTGATTTTACCAAATAAGTTCTCGATTTATATTTTCCCTACATCTCGTTACTAGAAGTATATACATTTTTATAATTAGTAATATGTGCGATGTCAGAGTACCGATGTCAAGCGTAATCCAATTATATATATATTATAGCAATATGTCTGTATCCATCTACATATAGTAAATATCTTCCTATACCTGTATACATAAATGTATTACTTCCTATGATTATTAGCACTATTACTAGTATTAGTATTAGTAATATTGCTATTATTATTGCTAATGTTTTGTTTTTATCATCACTATTACCATTATCATTATTATGATAAATATTACCAATGTCATTATTTCTGCTATCGTTATTATTATTATCATTATCACTGTCACTATTATCATTATCATTATTACTGTTATCATGTTATTATACTTAGCCCCATTATTATTATCCTCCTCAACATTATTATCGCTTTTAATTTTCGCTATATTTTTTACGATAACACGCTAGCGGTACAAAATACACGTATCAACTCCTCCTCGAAAGTCCACCCTGAGAGACCAGCTGGCCTGAGGACTCGACCACTCGTGACGACTACAAGTTCCTCATGTGACTTCAAGGAGAGATTCCTGACTGATATTTCAGCACTTGAGGAGGGAAGAAGAGGAAAAAGATTGAGAGGGGAAGGGTGAGAGAGATAGAGAGGAAGGGGGGGAGAAGAGAGTACATAGATTGAGAGAAAGAGAGAGATAAAGAAAGAGAAAAGAGAGGTGGGGAGATAGAGAGAGAGAGAGAGGCTGGGGGATATGAAAGAATTTCCTTTTTTATTTTTATTTTGTGACTGTACTAAATTCATGTATATGCTCGAAATATCAACAAAGAATTACACCTTTTTCTTTCTCCCAAAAAACGATAGGCAATATGAAACGATTTGCAGTAGCTATTGCTATTGTAATTGGTCATGCGCACATCGCTCTGGGGAAGCCGGTGTTTTTCTCTCTTTTTTTCCTTTTGTCTTTTCTATTCCTTTCTTTTGATGGAGTGACGGGATTATGTGCATCTATTCTACCAGTCTTATTGTTATTTTACCATAAGCAAAATTAAGAATTGTGCTCCTTTTACAAATGCAACGTAAAATAATTACACAGTTAACTCTATCCACAAATAGTTTAGCCACACCCTAATCTATTTCAAAATGAGCCTGCTTTTATACAGCGTGAAGAAGTTTAACTATTCATTATAAAATGCAAAAAACTAATGTAACACAAAGTACATTTGCGAAATACATCTACATCTCTTGTATTAAAAAGTAAACAAAAAAGATATATACCTTGTACTGTTGATGCCTGTGAATGTAATTGGCATTTTCTAAACTTCCCTCGAGCATCCTGTAAAAATATGTAGTGCCCTTGCTGTTTAAATTCAGACCACAGATGTACACAAGTATTAGATCGTAAGCTCTAATCCTAATCTAAATGTGGAATCCAAAATAATTTACTAATTTATCCAAAAAAATCAACAAAGAAAAGAGTACAAAGTGGCTGAACAATGGAATAAATATGTGAATACGAATGAGTAAAGATCTAAGCAAATATTGGAAATCCTGACGTTAGAAACTTTTTGAAAATTTAACAAACCAAAGCCTTTAGTCAGCGTTTGCCTGCGGTCACCCTCTTCCTCTGTCTTACTCCGCCCTAAGTCCTCTTAACCTCTTACTCCATTCAAGTTGCTGGAACACTGAGGACGAGTAGCATACATGTTTGGTTTAGAAAACTTGCGTGATATATTTATATCAACTTCTCCCAAGTATATCTTTGGGAATATGTATATATATAAATGTGTCTGAGTGTTTGTATGAATGTATATACATACATACATGCACACACGTGTGTGTGGGTGGGTGGGTATGTGTACACATACATATGAACAGCGATTGCTTCCCTTGAAAGTGTAACAAACTGCCCAATAAAGAACTTAAAAATATATTATTGTCCTGCCTTTACCTTAGATCTCGAAGAGGTTTAATATGTTTATTCCAGACTGTAAAATATGGCATAGTGCCAATGTAAACTATATCAATATTTATTGTGAGTATGACAGGCAATAATACTCTATGTATATATTATTATATTATAAAACAAGATTAAACGCAGGAATAAACATATTCCTGCATATCCATATGCAAATGCCGAGTCCATACTTCGGCAGTATATTTATGAATGAATTTATTCATTTGTAATTAATTGTTCATCTATGTTATCTTTATACGTACATATCGCATTATTTACATTTATTTATTTACATACCTGCATCAAAATCTTTTCCTGTTTATGAATTGCTATCTACGCATCTATATTCGTCTACCAATGTTATCCATCTTTATATACATGGAAATCTGTATGTATCTCCACCTCTCTATATCCTATTATCTATATATATATGTGTGTGTGTGTCTACTTGCATATAAGTTGTACTTTCTTTACTACTAAAGGATATCCTTTGATGTCCAAGTTCCATTTTTTAAGCCAAAAGATCAGAAGAACGGTATTTTCTATGGATTTATTAATATAAGTATATTGTGAAATGTGTAATATAGCAGTAACGATATGGAATTATCGACATACTTGTACGCTTACTGGTATCAAAGCTGAAAGGAATAAGATCAGTGAAGGACGGTCAAGTCGTTCCTAATTCCCAATTCCTAAACAACCTCTTTTCTACCTTCATTCTTGTCAAGCGTGTTAAGGAAAGGCACTCGGGGAACCTTTTCAAAGTTCCCAGAATATTACAATATGAGCATGTCATTGAAAATATCTCCAGTAATTCAAAGAACATCGATACTTGAAAATGTCTCCACTTCGATTTTTCTACATTTTCGCCATGATCTTATCCGCAATCAATGTGATACTTGGATTCCTTCTGCCACTGCCTGCGCCAGTTCCTCTTGTAGTGCCTTACCCAAAATCGTTCCAGGTCATCACAGACAACAGCCCCATTTACCTACAAAATGCAGCACAGCGACTACTTCCCATAAATGTGCATCAAGATATCCAATAAAGAAGTGATTTCTCAAAATAGTTTATTGATTTATATTTTCCCTACATCTCGTTGCTAGAAGTATATACATTTATATATTTAATATGTGCCACGCCATAGTACCGATGTCAAGTGTGATCCAATTTTCGTTTTGATGACTCAAAATTCGAGATGGAATGAAGTAAATGAGGGTCATTAGAAATCAATCTGAACATGTAATATCAATTATTCTGTATATGTATACTTCGTTCTGTGTCAGTATTAAGTTATCGCTCCCAATATAACGATTTCTATCTGTTTCTACATTTCTCTACTTATAATATCTATTTTCATATTTAAATGCATTTCCATCAATTTATCTTCCTGTTTATATATTACCTTTTCTATTCAGAAAATATAAAATTCCTGATTATATATTACCTTTTCTATTCAGAAAATATAAAATTCCTGATTATATATTACCTTTTCTATTCAGAAAATATAAAATTCCTGTTTATATATTACCTTTTCTATTCTTTTTCTATTATATGCTTACCTTCGCTATGTATCGGCATCAATTTATTTGTTTTCTTATGCATGCATTTCTATCTACTTATCTATATACATCTACCAATGTTAGCCATTTATCGTTAACTGAATCCTCATCTATCTCTCCATATATCTGTTTCTACTTAGATATAGGTTATAGATTCATTGTTAAAAAAATGTTTCTAACGTCAAAGTTTGACAACATTTTTGTATGGCTATATTATATATAATGATAATGCAAAAGTTGAAATATAATGGCAACGATATCAAAATACAGAAATTCTACATTCACATTTTAATTTTATCATTATTATCATTATTTGAATTTTCATTAGTATACTCGTTGTTATTATTCTTATTATATTGATAACAAAAATGATAATATTAATTTACTATTATTATTATTATTTTTTATTATTGTAGCAACAACAATAATGGTAGATGATAATAATAATGGTAATACTAATAACAATATAATTATATCATGATATACACTGTTATAATTGAAATACTCAAAGGAACAATATTCATAATAATGATAACAATAATAATAATAGTTGTTATTTTTCTATCATCATCACAGTTATTATTCTTTTATCCCATATTACTCATTCATAATTATACAACCAGAATGTTATCACGATTAAGGTAATCATCGTAATCAATACTCTTACGTTTAATAGTAAGAAAAAAAACATTAAAAACAAAACAAAATCTTTTTCTGTTCCTCTTCCCTCTCTCAAAAGGAATTTTCAAAACATAATATTTTGCTCTCAATGTACACTCTTGTCCCTTTTAGGATGAACAGTACACAATGTATCTCCGTCAGGGAGATGAAAACATTCCGACGGTGTCAGCAGCGCGACCTGCTGACGCAGCCTCTTCCGGCGCGAGATTCTTTCTGAAGAATTTTTAGACCCGTAGGATGTCGTTTTTATTGTTGCTGTTATTATATTGTTATTATCATTATTATATGTATTATCATTATTATTTTTTAAATTATTATTATTATTACTATTATTATTATTATTACTATTATTATTATTACTATTATTATTATTATTATTATTATTATTATTATTATTATTATTATTATTATTATTATTATTACTGTTATTATCATAATCATTATTGTTATTATTATTATTATTATTATTATTATTATTATTATTATTATTATTATTATTATTATTATTTACTTTATTTTCTTTTTATATTTGGCTTACTTCATGGTATATATTTTTTCTTATACATCACTTGGCCAGTTAATAAATGGACACACTCTTGCAGACATACGTGCTTTATACATTTTGAATTCTCATTATTAAATTTCTTTCTTTGCTCTCGTCATCTTTATTGTTATCGTACTTTGGGTTTTTACCTTATTAATTTTTCTTTGGCTTGGGCCTTATGAGAAGTTTACATGTGCAGTGTGTGTGTGTGTGTGTGTGTGTGTGTGTGTGTGTGTGTGTGTGTGTGTGTGTGTGTGTGTGTGTGTGTGTGTGTGTG
>NC_091558.1:34809331-34811831 GCF_042767895.1 Penaeus vannamei | reverse complement strand
TATATATATATATATATATATATATATATATATATATATATATATATATATATATATATATATATATATATATATATGTATCCACACACAGACAAACACACACACACACACACACACACACACACACACACACACACACACACACACACATATATATATATATATATATATATATATATATATATATATATATATATATATATATATATGTGTGTGTGTGTGTGTGTGTGTGTGTGTGTGTGTGTGTGTGTGTGTGTGTGTGTGTGTATTCACACACACACACACACACACAAACCTATATATATATATATATATATATATATATATATATATATATATGTGTGTGTGTGTGTGTGTGTGTGTGTGTGTGTGTGTGTGTGTGTGTGTGTGTGTGTGTGTGTGTGTGTGTGTGTGTGTGTGTATGTGTGTGTGTGTGTGTGTGTATATATATATACATACATATATATATATATATATATATATATATATATATATATATATATATATATATATATATATATATCAAACTTACATTTTCTATCAAACACGTCAAAGCTATACTGATGGCGTTTCAACCAGTGGTTCAGCAACGCTGTATATCAGCTCTTGTTGACCTCCGCGTGCCATTTACTTATGCCATGAACTGTACTAAATCACTATTCAGAATAAGACAAAAAATCGACGTTATAATAAGAGGGTACAGTAAATACAGAGTAGAGTTAATAATAAGCTATACTAAATAATTGATCCAGGTCAGTGCCAGCTACTGAATTTCCGAGGCCGAGCTGGGCACGAGGCACTAACCACGGGTAACATATCATTGCTTGCCCCTGTGATTTATTGTGCCCATTACTCCTTAATCATTAATATATATTGCAATCACCTGCACATATATTTTCGAAATTGGATCTGGCCGGTTATCACTCATTTCGATACGCCCTCTACAGCAGACTGTTTGATTCTTGAAGATTCTTTTTCGTACAACGTGGAGAGAGGTTCAGAAAGGTGGACGAGGAGTAAGTGGGACTTGGGGCAACTTAGGTGGATTTCAAATTAAGTGAAACATAATGCGGGTCGCACTGTAATGTTATGAACAGTGTTGAAAAGGGTAATGTAGTTTATGATTATGATGGTATTCACGATAAAAAATAGTGGGAATAATAATAGTAACAATGATAACAATCATCATCATCATAATCATCATCATTATCATTATCATCATCCCCGTCATCTTCATCGTCATCACCAACGTCATCATCATTATCAACATCAATATATAATAATCATTACAATGATAATCATCATCATTATAATCATGATTATCATCATCATCATCATTATCGTTAATGTAGCAACAATGATAATTATAATGATGATAATGATCATGACAATAGTAATAATAATAACAATAATACTAATTATAACAATAATGATAATGATAATGGTATGTAATGATAATATAAACATTAACAAAAATAATGAAAATTACTATAACAACTATAACAGTAGTAACAATTATAGTGATAATGATAATAATGATTATGACAATAATAATAACAACAACAATAACAACAACAACAACAATGATGATAATGATAATGATAAAAATATTGAAAATAATGATAATGATAATGATAATAATGAAAGTAATGGAAATGAAGATAATGATAATAGTAATAATGATAACAGTAGTATTGTTAATAGCAGTAGCAGTAATAATGACATGATAATAATTGTAATAGCAACATTGATAAAAGTGATGATGATGATAATGATAGTAATAATGATAATAGTGATAATGACGATGATAATAATAATGACGAAAATAATAATGATGATAATAATAATGATGATAATAATTATGATATTGATAAAAATAATGATGGTAACAAGAATGATACTAACAATGATCATAATATTAGTAGTAATGATAGTAAAAATAATAATGAAATGATAAAAAATATAAAAAAGATAATGATGATGATGATGATACTAATAACAACAGTAATGATAATTATAGAAAAAGTAAAAATAATAATATAGCATTAATGATGATGATGATGATGATGATGCGTGATAATGATAATAGTAATAACAATAATAATAATGATAACAATAATGATAATGATAATGATATTCACATTAATACAAATATCAATACCAATATTGATATTAATGCAAATGACAATGATTATCATATGTAGTTATGTATATATACATATATATATATATATATATATATATATATATATATATATATATATATATATATATATATATACATATATATATATATATATATATATATATATATATATATATATATATATATATGTACTATATATACATATATATATATATATATATATATATATATATATATATATATATGTATATATATATATATATATATATATATATATATATATATATATATATATGTATGTATGTATGTATGCATGCATGTATGTGTGTGGGAGTGGGAGTGTGTGTGTATGTG
>NC_091558.1:34802645-34807645 GCF_042767895.1 Penaeus vannamei | reverse complement strand
TATGTATACACAGGCAGACACACACATGTGTGTTTATTAATATTGCATCTATGTCCATAGACTGGTATATCAAACGTATAGTTAGAAAAATTGTTCACTGAATAATAAAATGGATAGGTAAGGGGATAGTATGGATGAATTATATTTGTTTATTCATGTATATATCCTCTCTGTCAGTGACGTATAGAGCCTGACGTTGACGACCTTGTCTTTGAAACTTTCTTCGCCTGATAGTTGTTTCTCCCGCGAGGAAAAGGATATTCGTGTCGTTAATGTCTGCCAGTCTAGGCCTCATAGTTCATGGCTGTACAAGTGCTAACACGGCGGTGATTTCTCTTTGCTTTCCTTTGGGTGGATATCTGATCTCCGTTTGTTAATGCTGCCATTATCGTTGGCGTTGTAGTTTGTTCGCTGCCTATGCTGCCTTGGCACCATAAGTCACTTCTTACCATCCCTCGTATAGTGAAGGTCCTTACTGGGGGCTGTCCAGATGGAGTCAGGAGTCCAGTCCTGAGCCTTTCGGGTTTTGGTATGGCCTGATGCCATTCATTGTTGTACCGGAATATAAGTTTAATTAAAACAGGACACCTGCGTGAATCCTCAAGTCTACTTAGCATGAATTTATATAGATACACACACACACACACACATACACACACACTCACATATATGTATGTGTATGTATGTATGTATGTATGTGTGTGTGTGTTTCATGTATCACACAGAAACATGAAAAAAACGCATAAAATGTTTATGCATGTGACCGTGATAATGGCCCGTAAAATTCTCACTACCTCTTAGTCGTTACCGCAAGAGGAAGCTTTTCAGCCTGAGAAGATATCTGCGTCCGAACTGCCCTGCGAAGAACACAAACAGACACTTGGACGAGGGAACCAACAGATGCTATGGCTTTTCCATTTACAGTAAGCTTTATACATGTGCACTGTGGCTTTGACTTGGAAAGGGCCACGAAGAGGGAGGGGAAGCAGGAGAAGGAGGCGGAGTAAAAGAAGAAAATAATAAGAAGGTGATGAAGAAGAAGAAATGGAAGAAGAAGAAGGAGAGGTTGATGAGGATGAGGAGGAGGAAGAGAGAGAAAAAAGAAGAAAGGAAAGCAGAAAAAGGAGAAGTAGAAGAAGAAAAAAAGATGGACAGTATGAAGAAGAGAGACGGCGACGAAGAAAAAAGAAAAGAAAAGAAAAATATGGTCTATATGCGTGAAGAGCTTTCAGGCAGGAGGAGAGGAAGGCGAAAGAAAGAATGAAAAAGAGAGATGAGAGAGCGAAGAAAGACAAAAAAAAAAAAAAAAAAAAAAAAAAGTGAAGACAAAAGTTAGGAGAGTGTGAAAGTGTAGCTGCAGGAAGAAGGAAGAAATAAAAGAGAAGAACGTGGAAGGAATAAGATTGTGTGAACGTGAAGGAGAGGAATATGAGGGAAAATAAAGAATGTAGGAAAAGGTGGGTAGAGGAAAATAAGGAAGAAAGGGCAAGAAGCAAGGAAAAAAAATGCGAGGAGGACCAAGAAGATATAGGAATTGGAGAAAGAGGAAGAGAAACATGATAGAGCAGATAACAGAAACAAAGACAAGATAGGAAATAAAAAGAAATAAAAATAAAAAATACCTGATTAATATTAATAATACTTATGTTCATAACAATAATGTTTATAATAATAATAATGTTAATAAAAATTATAATTATATAAGAAAGATGATAATAATAATGATAATAATAATAATAATAATAATAATAATAATGTTAATAAAAATTATAATTATATAAGAAAGATAATAATAATAATGATAATAATAATAATAATAATAATAATAATAATAATAATAATGGTAATAATAATAATGATAATAATAATAATGATAATAATAATAACAATAATAATAATGATAATAATAATAATAATAACAATAATAATAATAATAATAACTGTAATAGTAATAATAATAACAATAATATTGATAACTGAAAAAATGGGAAAAAAATAAATAAAAACAAATAATAAACAAAAAATAAAGAAGGCCTAGGAGACAAGACCATCCTTCCTCCTTCTCCCTCTCCAACCCCCCAACCCCCTTCCTCCGTCCCCGTCCGCGACCGCTCCCCCCACCCCTTCTTACATCCCACCCTTGATCCCCACCCCCATCCCACTTCCTCCCTCTCCATCCCCGATCCCCAACCCCACCCCCCTTCCTCCCTCCCCATCCCCGATCCCCACGCCCACACCCCCTCCCTCCCTCCCCCTCTCAGACCCCCACCCCCTACTCCCCTTCCTCCCTCCCCCTCTCAGACCCCCACCCCCTACCCCCCTTCCTCCCTCCCACTCTAAGACCCCCCACCCCTACCCCCCTTCCTCCCTCCCCCTCTCAGACCCCACCCCCACCCACCTAACCCCCCCGCCCTCGACCCATCCGCCGGCGACCGCAGAGAGAGCCACCCCACGAGAGGGCGTCGCGGCGAAATCGAGTGAGACAAGACAGGAAAACTTTGAAGACGATCAATCTCTCGGAACTTTGCCTTGAATCTGTCAGACAGTGGTGGCGCAGTGGATGAGGGGGGGGGGGGGGAGGGGGGGAGGGGGGAAAAGTGGGGTGGGGGCGGTGGGAGAAGTGGGGTTAGGGGGTAGGGAAAGCGGGATGGGGGGTGGGGGGGTACGGAAAGGGGGATGGGGGGTGGGGGGTAGGAAAAGGGGGGTTGAGGGGGATTGGGGGGGATTGGGGGGTTCCTGCGGCTCTGGAGTGATAAGGGAAAGGGGGAAATTTGACAGGAATGATAGATAGGCGAGTGGGGCGGACCCAGGCTCTTAGGTAGAGGCGTATATGGGTACTATTATAATGATTACAGTAGGGAGGATCATGATAGAGAAATGACACTGATGGATATAATGGTGTAAGTGATAGCAATGATGATAGTGATGATAACACTATGATAATAACAAAGTAATAATCATAATGATGATAATGATAGTATTAATGACAATAATAGTAATAATAAAGAAAATATTATATGAATAATTATGAAAATAACAATAGTGATAACAATAATTCTAATTTTGATAATAATCATGATAATGATTATAACAACAGTAGAAGAAGGATAATGATAATAATAATAATAATAATAATAATAATAATAATAATGACAATAATAGTAATGACATTGATAAAAACAACAGCAACAATAAAAGTAGTAATAACAATGATAATGATGATAATAATAATAAAAATAATAATGATAACAAGAATGATAATAATGATAATGATAATAATGATAGTAATAACAATAATAATAATAATAACAATAATGGTAGTTATGATAATAATGATAACAATAAGAATAAAGGTAATAATAATGATCATAACACGCTATGAGCACGAAATCCAGAACACAGAAAAATCACTAGTTATAAAGTACAATACGGACTCTTGCCAAAAAAAAAAGAAAAAGAAAAAAACGCCAGATGAAGTTTTTAAAATATGATATTCCGCTTCACGCAAAATAAAAAAGAGAGAGACACTTCAGAAATTTCTACTTTGCGAAAAAAGTGCCGCGTCTCTGAAGGTCAAGTGGTTAATATATCCTGGAATTTTTACCTCGTGCGTTTCCTAATTAATTTTAGTTGATAAAAATGTCTTAATTATCATGCGTTAGACCACGTCTTCATCATTAATGTTGTTAGAGGACATGTACTTTAAACAAGAGAAAGACATCAGTATTATACACACAAAAACAATTTTGTGTGTGTGCCAGTGTCATATTATCCCTAAGGCTGAAGTCGTGGAACCCACCGACCAGAAAAGACCATGCAGCCCTTTTACCTTCAAGTGTCAAATGTCAACACTGTGGCAACGGCAAACGTACCCTCCGCGCCACTGAAATTAATTTATAGGAATCCTCTTGATATGAGAGACGCTAAGGGTGCGGGGCCGGATTATCCTATAGACTAGTATTAGTTGCAAACTAGGGCCCCCTTAAGGTTGAACGGTCATACTAAGAGATTTTTCTTTAAAGGTATGTGTATATTTTGATAGATTACAATACCGAATAGTTCATTTAACTGGGAATGGAATATCTACTTAAGAGGAATAGTATGATGAAAACCCGATTTCCAAAAGCAGCTCCTGTTTGTGCCCCCTTATCTGAGAGAAAGAGCCCCGGTTTAAAGCCTTATATTTGGAATAGGGAATCTTTTAGTCCTATTTTTTTTAGACAGACGACCCCAGTTACGTGCTCGAGCTGTAATGCTGCGTTCGGAACTCCTCGTCTCAACAAGTTGGACAAGTTGGACGAGATGTTTTGACCGTTCGGAACCTTTGGTATTCTAGACTCGTCCATCTCGTCCTTCTCGCCTTCATTTGCAGCTGGGCGAGCAGGACGTCACAATAGGATTTGTATGTAAGCAATGGCAGTTATAGGCAACCATAAGATATTGATAGATAATTTTATGGTTCTTTATTGCTGTTATCAATTGGTATTTTTGCAGGCAAGTTATCTGTGCAATATAGGAAACAAAACCTATGTAGGGTGTAAAATAAAGACACCGGTATGATAAAAAAGTGAATGTTTACTTTCGAGGTGGTTGTATTGTGGGCAACGAGGGCCTTGGAGGTTCCGAACGCTGCTTCGATGTCCTGCTGGTTTTCTGGACGTGCAAAAGGAGTCCCGAACGCAACACTAATCATGGGGCCCCATTCCATCCCAGTTTCTAGGAGAGGCACCATATATATATATATATATATATATATATATATATATATATATATATATATATATATATATATATATATATATATATATATATATATATATATATATATATATATATATATACGTGTGTGTGTGTGTGTGTGTGTGTGTGTGTGTGTGTGTGTGAATTTGTGCTTGTTTGTGAGTGCATGTGTTTGCAATGAAAGAAAAAGAGAGAGGTACTGTTTCTTTTTTCAACCGAATTTCTCTGGAACACCTTTACATTTTAACGCTACAGCTGAT
>NC_091558.1:34795145-34797645 GCF_042767895.1 Penaeus vannamei | reverse complement strand
GAGGATCAGGAACGAAACGAGTTAAACATATTAGAACTACAGTATACCTACCGATGAATAAGAAGTAGTGAACTGTCGGTAGAAAGGCTTACCATAAAAAGAAAGAAAAGAAAAAGTAGTGAACTGTCGATTGAAAGGCTTACCTTAAAGAAGTAATGAACTGTCGGTAGAAGGTTTACCGTAAAAAAGTAGAGAACTGTCGGTAGAAAGTCTTAAAAAAGTCTTAGACTTGCCTTAAAAAAGGAGTGAACTGTCGCTAGAAAGCTCTACCTTAAAAAAGTAGTGAACTGTCGCTAGAAAGGACTACCTTAAAAAAGTGGTGAACCGTCGGTAGAAAGCTTTCCCTTTAAAAAGTAGATAACTGCCGGTAGAAAGGCTTACCTTAAAAAAAAAAAAAAAGTAATAAACTGTCGGTAGAAAGTCTTGTCTTAAGAAAGTAGTGAACTGTCGGTAGAAAGCTTTACCTTAAAAAGTAGTGAATTGTCGGTAGAAAGCTCTACCTTTAAAAAGTAGAGAACTGCCGGTAGAAAGGCTTACCTTTAAAAAAAAAAAGTAGTGAACTATCGGTAGAAAGTCTTGCCTTAATAAAGTAGTGAACTGTCGGTAGAAAGGTTTACCTTAAAAAGTAGAGAATTGTCGGTAGAAAGGTTTACCTTAAAAAAGTAGAGAACTGTCGGTACAAAGGTTTACCTTAAAAAAATAGAGAACTGCCGGTATATAGAGGCTTACCTTTAAAAAAAAAAGTTATGAACTGTCGGTAGAAAGTCTTTCCTTAAAAAAGTAGAGAACTGTCGGTAGAAAGGCTTACCTCTAAAAAAGTAGAGAACTGTCAATAGAAAGGCTTCCCTTAAAAAAAAAAAAAAAAAAAAAAAAAAAAAAAGTAGTGAAGTAAAAAAAAAAAAAAAAAATCCTGCAATTACCTTCGACGCGCCATCTAACCAGAATCCACAAGAACCCTCTCAGTCCCTCTTATCACCTAGTCTAGATAAGGATGAGTTAGGCTAGTTAAGGGAAACGTTAGGCTAGGATAAATTAAGTTAGATGAGGTTAGGACAGAATGACTTGGGATAGGTCAGAGGAAGAACCGGGGAACAAGACTGGGTGATTGACAAAGGTACTCATCCATCTCTCTTATCTCCCTTTCTCTCTCTCTCACACCGTATTCCACCCCTTGCTTTTTTTTTTTTTTTTTTTTTTTCAAGCATTCCCAATATATATGAAAAGATTTGAATACCATCTTTCATTAGAATTCAGTGGTTTGTAACTATTGGAGAAAAGGAAATGTCGAAAGACTGGGATATATGACAGAGCATACGAAAATAAGAGAGAAAAGAAAAGATAATTTATCAGGGAGCGATATATTTGAAGGAAGAAAAACTACTGCACGTGTTAAAAGACAAAAAAATCGAAGAAGAGATTCCTATGATTTTGAGACTAAATTCTATGAGGAACATTACAGATTTTGAAAAAGTAAGGTTACAATTTTACTAATAATTAACCTGCCAATAAATATATCAGTGTGTGTGTGTGTATGCGTGCGTGCGTGTGTGTGTGTGTGTTTGTGTGTGTGTGTGTGTTTGTGTGTGTGTGTGTGTGTGTGTGTGTGTGTGTGTGTATGTCTGTGTGTGTGTGTGTGTGTGTGTGTGTGTGTGTGTGTGTGTGTGTGTGTGTGTGTGTGTGTGTGTGTGTGTGTGTGTGTGTGTCTGTGTGTGTGTGTGATTATTATTCACTACATTATGATTTATGTTGAGGCATTTCGAAACAACTTAATACCTTTTCATACTCAAATGTTCTTTATATCCTTCACAGTACATAATAGTACAGAAAGTTAATATATTGTAGTGCATAAATACTTCCCAAAT
Organism: Penaeus vannamei; assembly: GCF_042767895.1. Taxonomy (NCBI): domain Eukaryota; kingdom Metazoa; phylum Arthropoda; class Malacostraca; order Decapoda; family Penaeidae; genus Penaeus; species Penaeus vannamei. The sequence goes on along the minus strand of NC_091558.1, from coordinate 34,795,783 downwards.
AAGACTGTCAGAATATACATTAACGTTTGAAACGGTTTGGGTAAACTACAAGAGCTTCAGAACAACATAACTGAAACGCCAGTGTAAAGTCATCAAAGTTAACTCATATGTAAATATAATCATAATGGAACTTCGCTGGCAGTCTATGAAACCGACCTACAGAAAACTAACTGAAACAAATAAATTTTCTGAAATAGGCAATTTACTTGCCATTAGCAACTGTTACACATTCTCTACTGACGGAGGAAAAACAACAGCGTTTTCAATTTTGCCTTATTCGAGCTGTGGCTCTTAATAAGTGCTTGCTGCATTATACTAATTACTCACGTAATAAGTGAACGCAATCGCTCTCTCTCTCTCTCTCTCTCTCTCTCTCTCTCTCTCTCTCTCTCTCTCTCTCTCTATATATATATATATATATATATATATATATATATATATATATATATATATATATATATACATATATATATAGATATATATTTACATATATATATATACATATATATATATATATATATATATACATATATATATATATATATATATATATATATATATATATATATATATATATATATGTATGTATATATATATATATTTATGTATATGTATGTGTGTGTGAGTGTATTGCTGGT
>NC_091558.1:34787645-34790145 GCF_042767895.1 Penaeus vannamei | reverse complement strand
AGAGATAAATAGATAAATAGTGAGAGAGAGAGAGAGAGAGGGGATGAAAAGAACGGGATAGAGAATAACCAACAGCTAAAAAAAAAGAAATGATTAAAACATAGCCACCCCATTACGTTATTTTTTTTAATGTATTTTGTATTTATTTTTACATGTATCATAAGCCACGGATGTATACAATCATGGCACATAGCTACCCCATTACATCTCACAGAGACCTTTTTTTAATCATTTCTGCTTTTTTTTTTTTTTTTTTTTAGCCCATGGATAAGCGATTGCGTACAGAGTCCAGGCGCCCCAGCTGCGTTCGTGGGTACAATGACGTCACGGCTTCCGGATTAGAGCCAGCGGGATTTCCGTCATGCACTAAAGGGGATTCTATTCGGTCATATCGGTCACCATGAATAACATTTCGTGGATGTGCGTCAAAGTTATTTCTCGGCGGTTTTTCTACCATCGGAGATCGGATATTCGTCTATGTTGCATGCACGATTTTTGCAACAAGTAACGAAGCTTTCACGGCGTATGTTGCAGATAGGAAATGTGGCCGTGTTATTCAGTTTTATCTTTTTTATTCATTTTTTAATTTTCTATTTTGTCGTTTTTTCTCTTTTTTGAGGGGGGGTGAAGGATTTTATATTTGATTTGGTATCGATTCGCACGCGGGTTTACCATTTTCTTTTTGTTATTTTTGTCTTTTTTGAGAGGGGGGTCGATTTCTTCTGTCTCCTCTTCGACCTTGCTTTTCATCTCTTTCTTTATTTGTAGTCTTCTGGTGTATTTTCTTTTTTTTCTGTTTCATTCACCACTCGGATTTTTTTTTTTTTTTTATCGTTCTCTTTATTTACACTGTTTCTTTTTTTCCTTTCTTTCTCTCTTTTTTTTGGGGGGGGGGGAGGCGCTTGATTTGTGCCTCGCTACCAACTCGGAATCGCCTTCATCAGCTCAGTGTCGCTGCGTCGACCACCATTCTCCCGGCCGGTTATCACTCCATCACCACCTAAGCGATTTTATGGAATACAATCTTAATAACGAAATCTAAACGTTTGAGGGAACTGATCTTCCGAAATACGCATTCAGTCTCTAATAGAAGCCATAAAGCGACGAGACAGACACAATTACCGCGCAAAGAAATCCAACGAGGTACCGTATCTTTGGCATTAAATACACACTCGAGCGATGTTCAATCCTATTGGCTGGGAGATACGGGTCATTAATTGATAATAACGCGACGCACTGAACGGATGGCACCTGCAGATCCATTTCATTGCATCGCCCAGTAATTATTCGTTATGAGACCCCTTTATGACCACCGTGTTTCCCTCCGCGTTCGTGATTATCGGGGGATTTCGGTTTCCAGCGTTGGTTTCGTCTCGTTGCGGCAAGATTTATGGCCGGGATAATTCTTTCTTTTTCTCTCTCTTCTCTCCCCACCTGGCTATAATTCCCGCTTTCCCTTCTCCATTGGCTTTATCGTGGCTGGGATATTTCTTTCTTTTTCTCTCTCTCTCTCGCCCCGCCTGGCTATAATTCCTGCTTTCCCTTCTCCATTGGCTTTATCGTGGCTTGGAGGATCGCCGTCCCTCTTGCCCGTACGTTACGTCTTGCTGCGGTCGAGGATGGGCTCGGATTCACGGTCAGGTTGCGCGAACGCTTGCGGGCGACATCTGTTGGGTCATTTTATCAATACACGTTAATGTTGCGGAGTTAAGAGAAGGGGGGCGAGACATGGCCGAATTCAACTTGCTTTTGGTGGGGCCTTGATGTCTCCCTAAGATATACGCTTTATCTGGAGGGAGCGAGCGAGCTAGAGAGAGAGAGAGATAGAGATAGATAGAGAGAGGGAGGGAGGGAGGGAGGGAGGGAGAGAGAGAGAGAGAGAGAGAGAGAGAGAGAGAGAGATGGATAGATAGATAGATAAAGAGAGGGAGGGAGAGGGAGAGAGAGAGAGAGAGATGGATAGATATAGATAAAGAGAGAGAGAGGGAGAGAGAGAGAGAGACCAATGTAATTTGCCTGCGCTGATGCCTTCCCATTTCTCCCGAAGAAATACGCTCTGACGCTCTCTCCTCCTCCTGCTCCTCGCTGCATTTTTATTACCCCAGTGTCTGTTGTATCACCCGTGCTACTGTCCTCCCAGCGTCTTATTACGTCGATTCCCTCCTTTTCTGCCGAGATGAAGATAGACAGGAGAGGTTGGCGACTGATGGCTCAACGCTACATATCCAAAAAAAAAATCCTTAGAGGACTTAGACCTACTTATTCAGGGTCAAAGCATTCCTACGCCGCTTTCCTACGGTCCCTCCCCGTTGCAAAGGGAACAAAAGTTTTAGTAGGAAGGCGAAACACTGTCAAAGGCATTTTTTCCCCTTAGCGATCGATAGTAAAGCTCTTTCACGAACGGCAGAAAGAAAAGGTGATTTACTGTGCTACAATTAATGATGTATTTAAACGAAGCAACGAATAAAAAAGAATGAAGAAGCATGCGTGTGCTGAAAGG
>NC_091558.1:34760145-34762645 GCF_042767895.1 Penaeus vannamei | reverse complement strand
CCCTTATCTCTTTCTTCTTCTCTCTCTCTCTGAAAATCCAAAAGCTCTCTCTCCCTCTCTCCCTCTCTCTCTCCCCCCCCTCTCTCTCTCTCTGTCTCTCTCTCTCTCTCCTCTTCTCACCCCCTCTCTCTCTCTTTCCCCTCCCCCTTCTATCTTTTATCTCTCTCTCTATATATATTCTCCTCTCTCTCTCTCTCTCTCTCTCTCCTTCTCTCTCTCTCTCTCTCTCTCTCTCTCTCTCTCTCTCTCTATCTATCTATCTATCTATCTATCTATCTATCTCTCTCTCTCTCTCCTTTTCTCTCTCCCTCTCCCTCCCTCCCTCCCTCCCTCCCTCTCTCCCTCTCCTTCTCCCCCTCCCTCCTCTGAAAATCCAAGCACGCACTCCCTCTCCCGTCTACCCTCGAGCGAGTGACATCTCTGGAGTAAGTCATTTGCATGAACAACTCCCGCATGGCTCAAGCTTCACTCCGGGACATGGTTGCGCTGCCTCTCGGTCCGTAATTGGTCCGTGCAATTGAAGCAGAGAAGTGCTCTCCTCCCAGGTCGGCTCTCACCCGCCTCTCGCCTCCTCTGAGAGACGGGAGGGAGGCCTGCTCTCGGGTTGGATTTCTTCTCCTTCTTCTTCTTTTTCTTCCTTTTTTTTTCTTCTTCTTTTTCTTTTTCTTTTGCTTCTTCTTCGTCTTCTCTTTCTTCTTCTTCTTCTCTTTTTCTTCTTCTTCTTTTTTTTCTTTCTCCTCTTCTTCCTCCTCTTATTTTTGTTCTTGTTCTGCAAATGATGGTGATTATTATTATCATGATATCATAATATTATTTTTTTTTTATAATTCATTATTATTATTATTCCTACTTCATCTCCTCTTCCTTTTCATTTTTCTTTTTCATTTCTTATTCTGCTTCTTTCTCTTTTTCTTTTTCCTTTTTCATGGTCTATTTGTATGGTTAGTTGGATCGATTTGATAGACATTTGATGAGATTTCATTGATTTTTATAAATGCAAAGTAAGTAGGAAGGAATGAAGGTATAGAGATTAGGGATGAGCATGACAAAAAAAGCAAAAAGGAATGAATGAAAATGAATATGTTCACAATACAAAACATGTATTCCCATCCCTTGTATTGTGAAGATATTCATCCTCATTCCCACCTTGTCTGCACAACGTACTGCAAAGAGCAATTCTACAAACTTGAAATAGTCTACTCTCGTGGAAAACGTGAGAAGGAATATATTTACGACACACTGACCATGGTCTTAGGGTTTGCACTGCACGAGGAACATTTTTTTTTTGCATGATAAACACATTGATGGATAAATACATTCAAGTGTACAGTCGTGTGCATGTGCGTGTGAATATTCGTGTAGTGCGTGTGGGTGTATTGCGACTTTCTATTTAGCATACGTGATTGATTTTTATGAATGGAAACGCTACTGTGTGAAATTAATTTGGATACACAGAGGGAGAGGGAGAGGGAGATAGAAAGAGATAGATAGAGAGAGAGAGCGAGAGAGAGAGAGAGAGACAGAGAGAGAGAGAGAGAGAGAGAGAGAGAGAGAGAGAGAGAGAGAGAGAGAGAGAGAGAGAGAGAGAGAGAGAGAGAGGGGGGGAGGGAGGGAGGAGAGGGAGGGAGGGAGGGATGGATGGAGGAAGAGAGCGAGCGAGACAGAGAGAGAGAGAGAGAGAGAGAGAGAGAGAGAGAGAGAGAGAGAGAGAGAGAGAGAGAGAGAGAGAGAGAGAGAGAGAGAGAGACAGAGACAGAGAGAGACAGAGAGACAGAGAGACAGATAGAGACAGACAGACAGAAAGAGACAGAGAAGGAAACTTTTTTTTTTCTAAGGATTATTTTACCAGTTACCTATTTCTACACTATCAGATGAGTTTATGAATGTTTTGTATTACTAAAATAAAAACACTTAAAAGCGAGTTAACCATGGAAAGTACATCTGAAATGTTCCTCATAAACAATAATAATCATTGTAACGTGAGATAGATTTTTCGTCTGCTAAATTGTGCATAACCATTTGCAATAAAAAGTAATTACTCGAAAAGGGAAACACTGGCAATGGCTGTAACATATTAGAATAGGTTGTTCAAAGGTAATATTATTGTTTACAACAAAGTTACGCGATTATTTTGGCATAGAGCAATTGCAGAATGAAGAAAAATATGCGATAACATAAGGACACAAGTGTGTGTTTGTGTTTGAGTGTGTATGTGTGTTTGTGTATGTGTGTGTATGTGTGTGTGTGTTTGTGTGTGTGTAGGGGGGGGTGTTTATGTGTGTGTGTGTTTTTGTGTGTGTGGGGGTGGTGTATATGTGTGTGGGGGATGTATATGATGTATGTATGTGTGTGTGTGTGTGTGTGTGTGTGTGTGTGTGTGTGTGTGTTTGTGTGTGTGGAGGGGGTGAATGTGTGTGTGTTTGTGTGTGGGGGATGTATGTGTGTGTGTGTGTATGTGTATGTGTGTGCGTGTGTGTGTGTGTGTATGTGTTCACCTCTG
>NC_091558.1:34717645-34720145 GCF_042767895.1 Penaeus vannamei | reverse complement strand
AGAGGAGAAGGACAAACAGAAGGAAAAAGGAAGGAGGAGAAGAGAAAAGGAGGAGAAAGATATAAAGAAAGATAAATAGGCAGATATGGACAGACAAAAGACAGAGAAAGAGCAGAACGAATGGGAGGGGAAAAGAAATGAAAAGAGTGAATAATGATAAATAAGAAAGAAAGACAAAAGACGAAACAGAATGGAGAGAGAAGGTGAAATTCCTCGAAAAAAGATCTCCTAAACCTTGGAAACAGAATAAGAGCTAACTTTAGAACAGACACATCCCGCTACTCCCGCAAGGGCCCCTTTATACATGGGTCTATTCAAGGACTGACTTGCTATGAATCACCTCTCAGCGCCGTGTGTGTGTGTGTGTGTGTGTGAGTGTGTGTGTGTGTGTGTGTGTGTTTGTGTGTGTGTGTGTGTGTGTGTGTGTGTGTGTGTGTGTGTGTATGTGTTCATTATTATCATGGTCACTATTATTAGCAATCATATTATTTTTATCATTATTAGTACCATTGTCATTCTCATTATCATAACTATTACCATTGTTATCATTATCATTATTATCATTATAACTATTATTTTTATTATCATTATTAATATTCCCATTGTTTTTATCGGTATGCGAATATTACCATTATTATTATTTTCATTACTATTATCTTTCTCATTATTATTATCATTATTATTATTTTTTATTTATTTATTTTTTTTACTATTATTATTATTATCATTATCAATATCATTATCATTTTTATTATTATCATCTATTTTTTGCATTATTATTATTATTATTATTATTATTATTATTATTATTATTATTATTATTATTATTATTATTATTATTATTATTATTATTATTATTATCATTTGCATTAAGTTTACATTAATATAGTAATAGAAATGATCAAATAATAATACCATTTCAGAGAGAGAAGGAAGAGAGAGAGAGAGAGAGAGAGAGAGAGAGAGAGAGAGAGAGAGAGAGAGAGAGAGAGAGAGAGAGAGAGAGAGAGAGAGAGAAAGTGAAGAGAGAGAGAGAGAGTACGAAAAAATGTAGTCCAGGCATGAAAAGAGAAAAAATCGTTTCAGGAGCTGGATGGAAGCCCGGGGGAAAGTACAGAAGCCGACAACAAAGGCTGCGGCCAGGTCTACTTTGCGAGTGTGAGGATGCTGCTTACGATACGAGGAGGTAGGAGGGTTCTGAACTGATTCGGAAAGCTGCTCACGAAAGGACGAAAGACACTGCTCTTGATATCATGGTAAAAAAAGGGACAAAGTTGGTCCTATGTCCATCGTAAGGGGCATGTTTTGTAGAGAAACATGCTTAATAAGCGGCGGGATGATGCGGTAGGCTGGCCAGTTCCTTTCCGCCCCGACTTAGTCCCTAGTATGCTGACGTCGGCATACCAGTGCTCACTCACAGCTGAGTCAACTGAGAGGGGCAGCCGGGCACGAACCCAGGACCATGCGATTGCAAAGCCAGCGCTCTACCATTGAGCTATGTCACCTCCGAAATCATGGTACTAATTTCATTATGACACAACCCTCTTGTTAAGTAAAGTTATGATTCCATTACCGTTTAGACTGAAAAGATACATTAATGTTCTCATTTGATTATTTCTGTTTCCCTCAAGTATTCCAAACCGCTCTTAGTTTTGATATCATGGTACTAGTTTCATTATGGCGCAACTCCCCTCTTGTTTGGTAAAGTTAGGATTCCATTACCGTTTAGAAAGAAACGATACTTTAAAGTTTTCATTTTCATTACTTCTGTTCTTAAGTTTTCCAAACCGCTCTTAGCTGTTGATATCATGGCACTAATTTGATTAAGGTACGACTCCTTTTACGTAAAGTTATGATCCCATTACCGTTTAGATAGAAAGGATACTTTAAAGTTTTCATTTGATTACGCCTTTCTCAGGTATTCCAAACCGCCAACGCACCCAGTCTCTTTGCTCGTTTAATTATTGAAACAATAGTTCTCGAGAGCATGTTCAGGAAGGTACTTACAAGGAGTCGTCTTTGTCTTGGCTTCCTTGGCTTGAGAAGCCCCCTACCCCCTGCCCCTACCAACCCAAAAACGCTACCACCACTACCACCACCGACACCACCACCGCCTCTCTCTGTGAAGCCTCTCGTCTGAATACACAGCTGTCGGTAAAGGTATGAATGATTTATGATGTTCCTCTGCGGCTTTCATGTTCAGACGGAGCTTCGTTGGCTTGCAAGAACACTCAAGGTGCCTGTTTCTGCTCTTCTTTTTTCCTAATATTGCTCCTTTCTCTGACACATATGTTATCGTGATTATTGTGTCATCGTTAATGATCCCTTAATCAATTATAAATAGTGCTACCATCATTCCCTGTTGTTGATATTATTGTCTCACTTATCATTTCATTATCTAGTAGTTCAGTGGCACAGCAGCAGTATTATTAGTTTGCATCATTATTATCGCAACCATTATTATGATTTGGTAACATGATTATATTACCATCATCGTCAT
>NC_091558.1:34692645-34695145 GCF_042767895.1 Penaeus vannamei | reverse complement strand
TTGAGAATGGAAGAAAATTATGCTACTTGTTATTATGGTATATTAGGTTGCCATTTCATATATGCGTTTTTTTTCATCTCTTTCCATAGTTCTTTCTTTCTCTCGCGCTTTCTACGTAGATAACAGATAGATAAATAGATAGGTTGGCAGACAGATATGTAGATAGACAAATAGATAGGTGGATGCATAAACAGGTAGGTAGATACAGATGCATCGGTAAAGGTATATTGATAGGTAGATATATAAACAGATAAAAAAGGTACATATACAGATTATGGACAGGCAGATATGAATATATACATACAGATACAAATATACAGAAGTCCATAATTCTCTCTTTAAAGTGTTACTCCTAAGTATGCAAACTGACATTAATGGTATTTAAATGTGCAGTCTGGTTTTGCTAACAAAATCTGTTGTGCAGTTTCACGTATGTCCTCTTGTACAGATGCATTCATAATCAGTCGTATAAAGTTCATTCAAATTTCTTTGAAACGGGAGTCAAATTTTCATGATATAGAACTAAAGTCGGTGTTTGCGTAGAAGGCAAAACATTACCTTTTTAATTTAAGAGTTAAAACGCTAACATGGAATAAACACAAAAGAAGGATTTCTTGAAGAACGTGTCGTTTCATGGTAGTGAATATTATACTAGTAACCCCTTTTTATTGGCCGGATCCATACCCCATGCGTTTTCTTTATAGTATACAGATGAGAGATTGGAATGTTCATATCCATGTTAGATCTACATCGACATCACGAAATTCCAGTGTAGAAGTAGCAATGACAAGTTAATTACACTTTTTGCGTTGGGGAATAATACATTCTCTTATACCTGTTCCCACATTTGTCACCGATTCTGCTTATTAGGGAACCGCACAATTTCACTGCTTATTTACCATGGATATGAAAAACGGAATATTACAGAAGGTTAATTCCTGTGATTAAGAAGAGCGTATATCTTAGATATTATTTTATCTGCATCTTATCCTTCTGTTTCTTAGATATACAATAATACCTACCCACGTAACAGTTAATTTTATCCCCCGGTCATGTTAAATACATGTCTGTCTTGTTTTCAACACTATTGAGCTACATCTCTTTCCTTTTTCCTTTGTGGGTTTCTATCCTTCTGTACACATACACGTGTTGAAATGGGGCCTCTGTTCACCTCGAATAATAGTTATATTTTGAAATGCCAGCAGGAAAACGTATCAAGTTTTGTGTTTTCATCTTATCTCGAAGCTGTGTCGTCGTGTGTTTTCTGCCTCTAAGGTTTAGTTTCTTAGATCAGCACCGTACATTGTATTCTAAGACGTAATGCGAATGGTATTGGGTTTACTCATGGCTGAAGATTTTTATACTTTGCGAAATGACCCATTCTCTTTCTGTTGATTCAGTCTGATTAAACACCTGTGTCAATAAAATATCCGAATGAAATGAACGTCCAAATGACAAGTGTACCGTTTCGGAGATGGTAAATATATATTCAAGGAATGATATTTCACTTACATATTCTGTAGCCACTTTCTAAGCCTAAGCCTACTTTTATTTTCTGATACGGAATAGTTTGGGGCATTTTTGTAGGTCGTTAGGTTTAACAAAAGCATTACCATCTTTATTTTGTAAAACTTATGCCACTTCTAATACATGAAAATAGGTACAGAGGCGTATTCCTTTGTATGTGGCGTCTGCAGCTTAATAAGTCAATTTATTATGGCCTTATATGAAAAAATGTTTGATAAAAAAAAAATACATATCTGTGAACATTACAAGCGAAGGAACAGTAAGTACCAAACAGTACTTACAACATATGCCAGCGCGCTCACATTCCCGCAAGATCTTTCTAAAATGTAAATTGTTCAGCATCTTATACAATAGTGATATCTACAGTCCTAGAGAAGTAAATCAAGCTTATATATTCATTGCGTTGATAGCTGTTGATATTTGCAGAACTTAAACCCTATTATGGCCATTTAACTGTTTTACTACTTGTGTTTAGATACTTTAATTCTGTTAATCATTCTTGCTAATAAGGGGATAATAAACTTGTGTTGGGATTGGCACGTGTTGTCTTTTTCATACTAATTTGATACTATTGCACATGTACACGCTCACGTGTGCGCGCGCAGACAGACAGACAGACAGACACACACACACACACACACACACACACACACACACACAGAGAGAGAGAGAGAGAGAGAGAGAGAGAGAGAGAGAGAGAGAGAGAGAGAGAGAGAGAGAGAGAGAGAGAGAGAGAGAGAGAGAGAGACTTACCAACGGGTACATGAATGTTTTGTTTTTCTGTTTCAGAATTCTATCTTTTTACCGGTCTCGCTGAAACATATACCAGTGTACGACAGAAAAATGCTGAAAACATGTTCTAGTCTAGCCATGTGCGTTTAACCTACAATAGGCCTACCGACTGATTCACCTTCAGAGCAGTCCCTTCTTTTAGGGCAGCATCTCGGTGTCTGCTATTCGATATGTAGAAAAA
>NC_091558.1:34685145-34687645 GCF_042767895.1 Penaeus vannamei | reverse complement strand
CTTTAATTGTTTCTCACACATGAATACAGTAAGGTTTTATTCCTTTATCTGTTATATGTGTACGTGTGTGTGTGTGTGTGTGTGTGTGTGTGTGTGTGTGTGTGTGTGTGTGTGTGTGTGTGTGTGTGTGTGTGTGTGTGTGTGTGTGTGTGTGTGTGTGTGTGTGCGCGCGTGTGCGTGTGCATGTAAATATATATATATATATATATATATATATATATATATATATATATATATATATATATATATGATTTATATTTTTTCTTGTCAAGGTGGTACTGAAAATGTACCCCAAAGATCTAGAAAAAAAAAATGTTGTCGAATGAAGCGACGCGTAGATTCAATTGTATTTCAAATGTCGATTAACACGGTCATACAATAGATATTTCCAGTATATATCTGTACTGAGTTATAATCCTTATAAGTCCATTATACTGTACGATGACTGACATAGAATGAGTGCGTATCACTCTGAATTATGGCCATGTTTTTTTTTTCTTCTGATATACGCCACCTAAATTAAATAGGCTTAATCATTCCCTGTCGTCAAGAGCAATTAATATGGCAGCCTGCAGACACCACAAGAATGTTTAATTAATCCTACGACGGAATTAGATTTTGGGATCGTAATTAAACACGAATCAACGGAAAAAAAATACTGATGCTTCACGTTAGCGTAGCAAATATTATGCAAAATGAACAACATCCCTAACGCGGGCGGCGAGTGAGAAGCGAAGCCACAAAGGGGAGAAAAGGCCAAGGAAGGGAAGCCACTTATGGTGACCACGTCCGGAACGCGTTAATGAGGGGGAGGCCTCACCTCACGACATTGGACTAGGCTCTGACCCTCACTCCGCCAAGGGAAATCCTCACGACTGGGGAAACGAATGATATTAGATAAGGTTTGATATTAAATTTACGAATGAGAAAGCTGGACCAGGACCAGGGGGGAAAACAATGTGAAGGCGCACAGCTGGCCTGTATATAAAGAGAACAGTTCAGGGATTGCAGTTAGGCAGCTCAGCCCCTAGTCTACGTGCAAAGCTACTGCTAAAGCAGTAAAATAGGATTTTGCCCCGAAGCTTGGCATTCTCTAAGAAAGGTGTCTGTCACAATTATGAGCAGCAAGAAACGATACATTCACACACACACACGCACACAGCACGTGTAGGTGCTTTTTTCTTTCTCTTTTCTGTTTGCGCTATTTCTTTCTTATCTTGTCATTTTAGCAAGATAAGAAAATTAGCTGCATTACTTGATTTATATTGGTGACAGAATAGTAAATCAAGTAGGATAGGATATTACTTAATAGCAGACGAAAAAGACACAAGAGTCAGTCTATGTGGATAAATCATTTACATAGGAAAGCCCTTAGGGTGCATATGAAGGACAAAGCCAATGGTAGGAATATAGTAAACTGATTTGCATGGGGAAAAGTAGGACACAAGTGTATTCCAGTTAGAGAAAGGTGGATTAATACAAAGACACGAAAGTTAAGTAGAGGTTACATAGCCCCCTGACACACACCTTAGTAAAAAATTATAATCTTATGAAGCTTACAAGGGATAATGATAATTTCATTACGGTAAGCACTGATTCATTTCATCTTATTAGAGATTGCTGGTATATAATTCAGAGGTTAGTCAAAGTTCATAAATTTCGGCAATAACTTTGAACCAGTTAACTATGTTACTGAATTAGTCGATTGAATTAGGCAAGTCAAAATGAAAGGGAATGCACGAGCGAAGCAACATGGTTCAAATGGAAACACAGAGAAAGTGCATTTGTGCAACTATGAAATATACACCTAAAATATTAACACAAAAACTGAGCTTCATTGCGTTAAAACTGCATTTTTAATTTTGAAAACCACCGGGAGATATATTTTTTTAGTAGGGGTAATTCACGCAAGGCTATTACTTCACACAAGATACAGACACGCAAGAGATAGTTACGTCGAACAAAAGTAGTATTCATTCATGGAAGTTTGAGTTCTCTGTCGCAGGCGAGTCACCAGACAAAAGTTTGGTTCGTGGAAACTTACATCATAGGAATACAATACTTTCAAGATACGTTTTTTTTTCATAGAGTAAAAGGGTTCAGATTTTTTTTAATGATGTTTATGAAATTTTACAAACGCTGGAAACATATTCATGGAGTAAAGGTGTCAACGAAAGTTCAAAGACCTCTGTTAAATATAGGAGAGAAATCATTGTTTTGTAGAGTATATTAAGAGCAATATTATTATCTTTTCTCAAGAGTGAATCAAAGATTATTTCTGTACTGAGTCATACATGACCAGTATTTCACACAACTGTATAATATCGATCGTAGAATAGACGTTACACTCTCGCCATGAATATATCTTTGTTAATGCGTTTTAATACCTGTTGTCGAGAGCAAAAACATGGTGCTCACTAACACCATAAAACTGTTTACATCAATACGTTGCGAGAGAAAAAAAAATAGAATTGGATAAAACACGATGAAGCTCAGGTCA
>NC_091558.1:34652645-34655145 GCF_042767895.1 Penaeus vannamei | reverse complement strand
TTATTGTTATCTTATTATTAACTATAATAATAAAGAGAGAAAGAGAAAGAGAAAAAATAGACAGAAAGAGAGGGAGAGAGACAGAAAGAGAGTAAGAGAGACAGAAAGAGAGAAAGAGAGAGAGAGAGAGACAGTAGAGTAGCTGAGAGTCACAGCCAGTTCATTTGCTCCGTATTTACTTTGGTATTTCCTATGTTTCTAGGCCTTTGTTGTTTGCGATTTTTGGCATACTCACTTATGAATATCCACTCATCGTATTGCTGGCCTGCTACATAAGAAATATCAATGCTATTGTTTGTAATTTGTCATTTTGTTGTCGTTCCAACGATAACCGTTGCTCGCCTTCAAACCTTGGCTACCTCCCCCTCTCTCAAACTACCGAAGCACCCAACTATCGCTTGGCGTTAATGACAACATCCCCACTTCTCCCTATAGCTCTGCTATTCAGAGTTGTTGGATGTCTCATTGATGCTTAGTTTATGTCTCATTTATTAATGAAGACTCTTACCCTTCCATTGCTTCTCTTACACTTCGTTAGAGTCCTGCAATAGTCACTGCTCACAAACCGGTCGAGGCTTTGCACGTGAGCATACTTGCAGAGTGCTTGAGGCGGAGTGGCACTGTCGGCTTCCTCAGACTGCCCGAATATCTGCCATCCCCAGTGCCTCGGTGAAGACAGCCACTTCACCTGCACAGAAGTGCAAAGGCTACGCCAAGCCATTGGCATCCCGGACGAAGTGTCCCACGTAACTCCTGATAACGAGGCAACTGAGACGCACGAGTCTTCCGCCATTGATGAGGAACGGGAGCTTCTCCAGCTAGAGCCTACGGATCTGGTTATAATAATTCGCAACCTAAGATCCGAGCTGGCAAGGAAAACTCGCTTCTAAAATTCCTCGGCACCACCACAGAGGATATTGCGAGCAAAAGGGATGCTGTTGTCAATATATTAAACTTTTTTGACAGCATTGTTGCTTCGACAACTGCACTCCCATCCCTAGAGGTCAGATCAATTGCCTGTACTGCACGTCCCGAAAAGATCGACGCTCACTTCCTTTCGCAGCAGCAGGAACAGAGCAGCTCAGATCCGCCTGGCCCGCAGCAAAGCAACTCTACACAAGCGCTGTCGTCGAGCGCCTGTGGAGTACAGAGTGGTTCAGCAACCTTAAACTCTGCTACAAGAACCTTAGTAAATGCAGGCAACCAACAAAATAGGCCTAACAATAGACAAAGTCAAAGCCAACAAACTCGCCATCCCCATAGATCCAATACACCCTTTAATCGAGGTGCAGTACCTCATGGTGGAAGGCGACCTTTAAGTTGCAGGATCTGCAAATCTAGGGGTCACTCAGAGGCTTCCTGCAACAGAAGGAAATCCTGTGACTTCTGCCACCGTAGAGGGCACACAGTTCAGGAGTGCCGGACAAAACGTAATCAGGAAAGACAGGAAAACTTTTTACAGAATTTTGCATCTGAACAGGCACACAATAATGCCCTGATCGTTCAGACGCTCCAAAGCCTGTCTACTGGTCCACATCACCACAGACCATCAGCATTTGGTGGTTGGCCACTGACCACTACCCGCCCACCTCATCATCCACAACTCAGTCCTCAAGGCCCCTGGTTCAATGTCCCACTCCAGCAAAGGGTCGGACAGTCTTACCATCCTCTCAGCCAATGTTAGAGGTTTCCAGACAAATATTGGTGACCTTACACATAGCCATGTCATACCTCACAATCCTGACATAATTGCCACTGTGGAAACTTTCCTAAATCCAGTTCCAGAGAACTTCGGGCAAATATCTGGGTTTTCAAAATGGCATAGAAAGGACAGAACTAATGGCACCTTTGGTGGTGTTGCAGTCTGTTTCCGTAAGGCGCTTTCCGTTCAGCTCCTGGAAATCGACATGCCAGATCATCTGGAGCTCATGTTTTTCAGGCTCTGGCTTACCACCCAGGAATCCGTCTTGCTCTGTGTTTGCTATAGGCCCCAGTGGCAAGGAGGAGAACCCATCGAGTTCCTACTGAACAACCTTGATGGAATTCTACACCACCATACCTGCAAAAACATCCTAATTGTAGGAGATTTGAACCAGCATCTTGTTGCAAGATCCTTTGAGGATCTGCTAACAATACATGGGCTAAACAACCATGTTGATTTCCCCACTCACATCTCAGGCTCCTCATTGGACCCAGTCATCTCCGACCTTCCCGAAGGAGCAGTTAGCTGCCGTAGCATAGGAGCAGTGGGCTCCTCAGATCATTATGCCATATTCAGCAGGATTAACCTGAAGGCCACTCGTGAATGGGAACTAACAAGAACCATTTGGAGCTGGAATAAGGGCTGCTGGCAAAGTTTTCGCAGTGTCTTGGAAAACACTGCATGGGACTCCATTCTCACAGGAGATGTTAATACACAGGCTTTTAAACTTACTGAAACACTAAAGAATCTGCAAGAACGCTTTATACCTCATAAATCATACAAGGTCAAAGCAGGAGA
>NC_091558.1:34642645-34645145 GCF_042767895.1 Penaeus vannamei | reverse complement strand
AACTTTGTAAATCGAAAAGGAGAGCCCCATCCTATCGCTCACCTGCTCAAATGTACATCTAAATGAATACTTGGCCACTAATTAACCATTCCCGTAAACAAACACCTGAATCGAAAAGTGCTGCAGGATCACGCGATTTTCCAATCACGAATCACCACACAGAAAAGAATGAATAGAGGACAGCTCAGTGTGGGTGTTAGCTTTTACTGGTCTTGTATTCTGAGTGGTTTTATCAATTAAACTACACAATAAAACGGCACGTAAGTGATACCTTGCTTACTGTTAGGTTTTGGAGCCCCCCTCCCCCAGGATTGGTGTCTTTGCCTCATACTAATAGCTCCATGGTAGCCGTAGCAGCATCTTTCCTTCTCCCATTCAAGTTTCGATATGGAGAAACGTCACTTAGTTAAATGTGGCGTACAAACCCCGTAGACTTTCCCAGAGGACCTACAGTTCGCTCTGATCTGTGCCTTCATAAAAAGGTCTAAGAATCATGCCAGGCTGGCAAGGGAGAAATCAATGTATTCTTTTCAAAACGGAAGATTGACGACTGACATCATACCACCCAGGGCACTATAGTTCCACCAGTGTTTATCCTCCAAGGAGTCAATGGTCAGCCCAAAGTAGGTTCACCTGATTTTCCCATTCCTTGAACTTTCGGGGAAAAGTTCTTATTTCTAGTGATTTTAAAACTGATACAGTTGATATAATTACTGAAATTGTGTTAAAGATACTAATAGCAATGTATATATATTTTTTTAACAAGGTTCTTTTTGAAAATCAAGATGAGGGTACTTAGGTTATATATGTAGGACTTACAATTGAATCCTTGCAGACAAAGTACTCGTGGAGTTATATATATGTAAACGTGATTACGAAACTAAAATTACAGTGGTCATGGCATGTGTACCATTCCATCTTATCGCTGTGGGCTAATGAAAGTTAGCATGTGGCTTACATGTACCCTAACCGCGTGTTATGCAATCTCATAAAGTATGTACAATCATTGTTCGTGGGTGATGTAATTTGGGTAACACAAAAGTAAGGTGCCAGGAAGTGACTAATCCACGCCTAACCTCAGGCAAAAAAGTAACAATTTTTACTTTCAAATCTCTAGATAAAGGAACTTTAAACGCAATCGAAAATACCTGCGGTTTCAAAATACATTTACTCCAAACATGAGAGCCTCCACCTCATCAGACTTCAAAAACGTGTACTTTAAACAGAGATGAGGATCTTGAGATAATACTTTGCTTATATTGGTATTCGAGTTTCGTTTATGAAGTGAAGCAGTTTCCAATTATGACTTTCCTAGTATATAAAAAGCAGATGCAGGATAAAAATAATGTTAAATCGGGTAGCTATAAAATACTAAAATCTGCAATTCTCTTAGTAAATATAAGGTTGCCCTTATCTATACATCTATCTGGGACACTTAGGTTTAGCTAGCAAGTCTTGTACCTGTGAAGTAAGTTGCCAGTTCACTATATGATGATGTTTACTGGTACTCACACCACGTACTTAGTCCAGTATAAAGAATATGAATATATGGAAATATAGATGTGGAGCATGTCCGACTACGGTACGTACTATACAGCCAACACAGAAAAATTCCGGAAATAAAATTCAGTTAAATAAAGCCTCACTCGTAGACATCTTGTAGATCTATAACCTCAAATGCGTTATCCTATATTAAACAGCAAGCATGTCAAAATACTTCATGACATAAATCATATGAAAAGTCAAAGTTGCCTCCTAAAGCTACACTAGTTAGCTACATACTGTGGCTTGTAAAGCTTCATGATATTTTGTTAATTTACAATGATTATCGGACAAAACAGGGAATACGGTTGTCCTTAGACTGTATGTGGAGTTGGTGAATTACACGAGATTTAATTAAACTTCAGAGGAAGGCGCTTGCTTCCAATTTGCGGCTGGAATATTCGCTATTTAGACAATATAAATGTAATGAAATACGAATTTATACATATATATACAAACGAAATCCAATATACACCCAATTCGTGTTTCTTTTTTTTATTATTCATACTTCTTTACTCTCTTTTTTTATGTTTTCCTCTTTCTCTCTCACATCCATTTTGGACGGAATGCCGCTGCCTCTCCCACCCTACAGCCGTTCTAGCCGCTGCATCTGTTTCTGAATTTCCCCTCTGATATGTAAACGACCTGGCTTGATTATCCACTGAAGTACAATTGTGCCAAAGATATGTACTCTTGTTCATATCATGAATACCAATGGATGCTTTTTGCGGCCGTAATTATGCCGTACCTCGAGGTTTGTTCACATACCGTAGTCCCGACCTGTTGCGTAATGGAGTCGTAAAATTTGATTGGATGAACTATTTTGGGAAACGGAAAAATTGAATGGGAAAACTGCGTACGAACGCGCGTAAAACTGCGTTCTTTTTTAAGCTCGTTTGCTTTTTCTCTTGTTCTTACGTCTAATTTACCTGTTGTCTTCATTCTTTTATTGCATGCC
>NC_091558.1:34586553-34589053 GCF_042767895.1 Penaeus vannamei | reverse complement strand
TCTCTCTCTCTCTTTCTCTCTCTCTCTCTCTCTCTCTCTCTCTCTCTCTCTCTCTCTCTCTCTCTCGCTGGTTCTCTTTGTTTGTATGTCTCTTCATTCTCTCCGCCCTCCTCTTTCTCTCTTTCTCCTTCTCTCTCTTCCGTTCACTTTTTCTGTTTGTCTGTCTTTGTCTCTCTTTAGCTCTCTCTCTCTCTTTCTCTCTATCTATCTATCTATCTCGCTGGCTCGATTTGTTTGTCTGTGTCTCTTCATTCTCCCCGCCCCCTTCTTTCTCGTTCTCTCTCTTTCATTTCGTTTCTGTTTGTCTGTCGGTCTCTCTCTCTCTCTCTCTCTCTCTCTCTCTCTCTCTCTCTCTCTCTCACACGCTCTCTCTCACACGCTCTCTCTCACACGCTCTCTCTCACACGCTCTCTCTTTCTCTCTTTCTCTCTTTCTCTCTTTCTCCCTTTCCCTCCCTTCCCTCGTATCACTCCCTCCCCTCCTAGCACTCCCCCCTATATATTTCTTCTCTCGTCCCCCCTCCCCTCTCTCTCTTATCCCTTCTACCTTATCATTCGTACAATCGTAAATCGTCGGCTGGACGCGTTATGGCCGTTTCTGATGTGTATGATTCGATGATAACTGGATCTCGGTTTACACAATAAGCTCCAGGAGAACGCAGGGAATATAATGATGCCATCCGATCAATACGAGTTTGGGCTGGCACCGGGCTTTCGGGCTGGACATGGGCTTACAAGGGGCTTTGAACCTGACTGAAGGAACCGTCAAGGAGGCTTTGATGTCGAGAGCGGGAACTATTTTTAAGGATGGGATGGTTGGTGACCAGAGAGGATAGGTAAAAAGGGGTTTCTGTTATTTTGTTCATTTTTTTCTTTTTATTTTAGAGCTGGGACTTGTCAAGAGGCCACTGCGACGGGAAGGTGACTATCGGGGGACTCTGAGTGACTGGGAAGGAAAGTTCGTTAAGGGAGTTTGGAACTGGGAGAGGCAGTGTTAAGCTTTTATATATAAGTGTGTGTGGTGGGTGTGTGTATCCTTATCCTTGTGTGTGTGTGTGTGTGTGTCCTTATCCTTGTGTGTGTGTGTGTGTGTCCTTATCCTTATCCTTGTGTGTGTATGTGTATCCTTATCCTTGTGTGTGTGTGTGTGTCCTTATCCTTGTGTGTGTATGTATCCTTATCCTTGCGTGTGTGTGTGTATCCTTATCCTTGTGTGTGTGTGTGTATCCTTATCCTTGTGTGTGTGTGTGTATCCTTATCCTTGTGTGTGTGTGTGTATCCTTATCCTTGTGTGTGTGTGTGCGTGTGTGTGTGTATCCTTATCCCTATCCTTGTGTGTGTGTGTGTATCCTATCCTTGTGTGTGTGCATGTGTATCCTTATCTTTGTGTGTGTGCGTGTATCCTTATCCTTGTGTGTGTGTGTATGTGTATCCTTATCTTTGTGTGTGTGTGTATCCTTATCCTTGTGTGTGCGTGTGTATCCTTATCCTTGTGTGTGTGTGTATCCTTATCCTTGTGTGTGTGTGTGTGTGTATCCTTATCCTTGTGTGTGCGTGTGTATCCTTATCCTTGTGTGTGTGTGTGTGTATCCTTATCCTTGTGTGTGTGTGTATCCTTATCCTTGTGTGTGTGTATGTCTATCCTTATCCTTGTGTGTGTGTGTATCCTTATCCTTGTGTGTGTGTGTGTGTGTATCCTTATCCTTGTGTGTGTGTGTGTATCCTTATCCTTGTGTGTATGTGTGTATCCTTATCCTTGTGTGTGTGTGTGTATCCTTATCCTTGTGTGTGTGTGTCTATCCTTATCCTTGTGTGTGTGTGTGTGTGTATCCTTATCCTTGTGTGTGTGTCCTTATCCTTATCCTTGTGTGTGTGTGTGTGTATCCTTATCCTTGCGTGTGTGTGTGTGTTTCCTTATCCTTGTGTGTGTGTGCTTATCCTTATCCTTGTGTGTGTGTGTGTATCCTTATCCTTGCATGTGTGTGTGTATCCTTATCCTTGTGTGTATGTGTGTATCCTTATCCTTGTGTGTGTGTGTGTATCCTTATCCTTGTGTGTGTGTGTGTATCCTTATCCTTGTATGTGTGTGTGTGTCCTTATCCTTGTGTGTGTGTGTGTGTATCCTTAACCTTGTGTGTGTGTGTGTGTGTGTGTGTGTGTGTCCTTATCCTTGTGTGTGTGTGTATCCTTATCCTTGTGTGTGTGGGTGTGTGTGTGTGTATCCTTATCCTTGTGTGTGTGCGTGTGCGTGTGTGTGTGTCTAAGAAACGGCGAGGTGTAGGAACTGCCCCAAGGACTTCGCGGGGAAAGGATGGGAAGGTCGCTGTCAAGGGACTCCGGGACCTCCGCGTTTCAAGTTAGTAATCGATGCAAAGGCGAGCAGGAGGAGGCGCCACTCTGCACGCGCGAGTGACTCATTACTTCGCTTTCCTCCGAGTTAAGAGTTTGAATAAGAGTTGAAGCGTTTTAAAGATCGCGCGGCTCTGGGGGCCTATTCTCAC
>NC_091558.1:34554053-34556553 GCF_042767895.1 Penaeus vannamei | reverse complement strand
ATGAGTATACCCAAACCATGAGAGAGGCGAAATTAAACTATGAAAAGGATATAATCAACAAATGTACAAGTCAACCAAAATTAGATTAAGAGTAGAGATCAAATTAGCGCCATCAAAGACAATAACATTATATATTCTAAGGAGGAAGAAATGTGTGAAATCTTAAATGAGAAATTTCAGTCAGTGTTTGTTCAGGATCCATATTTTGATATGACAAATACCTGTACAAATGTAAACATCGAACATATCACCCTCAAAAAAAATAAAATAAAAGTTCTACTAAGAGGAAGAGACAAGACCAAAGCAGAGGACCAGATGAAATTTCTAACTGGGTTCTCAGGGAATGTACCGAAGAACTATGTACTCCTTTATTTTTAATATTCCAAAATTCACTAAGACAAGGTAAACTACCAAAAAGCTGGAAACTCGCAAATGTTACACCCTTATATAAGAGCGGCGACAAACATAACCCACTAAATTATAGACCAGTTTCGTTAACTAGTGTAGTATGCAAACTGCTAGAAAGAATAATTAGGAAGTACTGGGTTGAAATGCTTGAAAAACACGAAAAGATATCAAATAAACAATTTGGTTTTAGAGAACGAAAGTCTTGTGTAACAAATCTCCTCTGTTTTTTATGATAGAGTATCTGAAATATTACAAGAAAGAGACGGCTGGGTGGACTGTGTACTTAGACTTTAAAAAAAGATTCTTGACATGGTGTTTCATAGAAGACTACTATGGAAATTAGAGTACCTAAGTGAAAGAAAGGCAAACTACTCACACGGATGAAAGACTTTCTTCATGAAAGACAGATAAGCACAGTAATTAGAGGGAAGCATTCTACATGGCGACGAGTAACCAGCGGAGTGCCTCAAGGATCGGTGTTGGTGCCGATTATGTTTACTATTTTCATCAATGATTTAGAGTCAAACATAAGCCCAGATAGTTATCTGAATATCTTTGCAGATGACGTAAAGATACAAAAAAAGGGTAACAGACAACACATCATGTCAATGCCTCCAAAGTGACATCGAGAACTTATTCACGTGGAGTTGTACATGGAAAATGGAATTCAATACCAATAAATGCCACGTAGTCAGGTTAGAAGGTAGAAATCGCCCACTATCCCAGTATAAATTAGGGGACGCACCATTAAACACAGTTGACAGGGAAAAAGATTTGGGATAATCATAAATAGAAACCTAAATCCAAATGACCATATAAATGAAAAGGTCCACAAAATATTATGACTGATTGCCAACATGAGGAGGTCATTCGTGTATGTGGACGAAGATATGGTAAAGAAGATCATTATAGCAATCATAAAACCAAATCTTGAGGACGGTGCAGTGGTATGGAGTCCACACTTAAAAAAAGATATTGACAAACTGGAAAGAGTTCAAAGAGCGGCGACAAGATGGGCACCTACTCTAAGAGATCTGAATTACAAAGATAGACTACAGAAATTAGGACTTACTACCTTGGAAGAAAGAAGGAAAAGGGGGTTCATGATTATGCTGTTCACCTATATTACAGAAAGAGTGAAGATAGATAAAGATGACTTTTTGATCTTGAACACAAGAAGAACGAGAGGCCACAGCAAAAAGTTGAAAGTAAAAAGAGGTGATAAAGTTGTCAAAAAATATAGTTTCCCAAACAGAACTATTGAAGCGTGGAATAGTCTCCCCAAACATGTACTGTGTGCCAAAACTGTGCATCAAGTTAAAAAGTTATACGATAATTTAAATATAGCAGACGGGACCACCTGAGCTTGGCTCTTCTCCCGTATTGAAACAACTAGGTAAGAACACACACACTCACACACACACACATTATATATATATATATATATATATATATATATATATATATATATATATATATATATATATATATGTATATGTATATAAAATGTATGTCTGTATATATATACATATATATGAATATATAAATATATATACATACATATGAATATCTGTGTGTGCGTTTGTGTATGTGTATGTGTGTGTGCATTTTTTGGAGCATCTTCGAAACACACACACACACACACACACACACATATATATATATGTGTGTGTGTGTGTGTGTGTGTGTGTGTGTGTGTGTGTGTGTGTGTGTGTGTGTGTGTGTGTGTGTGATCCATATGTAAGATTGCATACAATCTTTTGTATGATCTTAGCTATACATCAAATACATATGCTCTATATGGTTAAATCTGAAATCAGTCATGAAAGTCGCTGACACGGCAAAAAAAAAAGTCCACTGTGTCAATACAAGTGATAGGAACAGCAATCCAAAGTAACTGAACGCATTTCTATTTCAGTTCATATCATTATCCTTACACAATAATCTCGAACACGATTCATGAGCTAGCAACAAAACAAGGTTCTTAAAATAATGACCTGAGGTGATCAAAAGGTTGTGAGCAGTGCCAGAAAGGTTACGTCGTGAGTTATGTCATGAAATGGAAAGCTTAAATCTGATGAAGTTAGATTGT
>NC_091558.1:34534053-34536553 GCF_042767895.1 Penaeus vannamei | reverse complement strand
TGTGTTTCAATAGAAAAATAAATGCGAAATTAAAAGATAAATAAATAAATAATATCCTCTATCCATGCATACATACATATATGTGTGTGTGTATATATAATCCAAATATATATGACCAAATATACATATATCATCCAAATACTTATGACAAAAATACATATATCATCCAAATATATATATATATATATATATATATATATATATATATATATATATATATATATATATATATATATATATATATATATAGGTTATTTCACTCTTTCTTTTTCACAAGTTACTGATGCTTATCCTCGCGACACAAGGACACGTGAACCTGGGGATGATCGTCTCGTGGTCCAACGCCCTCGTGGCGGACCTTCGGGTGGACAACGCCACGCTCCTCGGGACGCAGATCGCGTTCACCGACTGGGAGATGGACATGACAGGTGCGTGTGTGTGTACAAATAAATACATACATACATATAGATAGATAGATATTTATGTATATATATACATATATATATTATATATATACATATATTTACATATGTATGTATACCTATATACATATAAATAAATACATATATATGT
Organism: Penaeus vannamei; assembly: GCF_042767895.1. Classification (NCBI taxonomy): domain Eukaryota; kingdom Metazoa; phylum Arthropoda; class Malacostraca; order Decapoda; family Penaeidae; genus Penaeus; species Penaeus vannamei. Next base: position 34,535,980 of record NC_091558.1, on the reverse strand, counting down.
ATATACGTATGTATATATACATATATATATATATATATATATATATATATATATATATATATATATATATATATATATATACATAATGTGTGTGTGTGTGTGTGTAATATATATGTACTGTACATACCTACATATATATATAAATATATATATACATATATATGTATATACACATGTATGTATATATTTGCATATATATATATATATATATATATATATATATATATATATATATATATATATATATATATATACATGCGTGTGTGACTAGACATACATGCAAACTCATGTGTAGAAAGAAAAATAGATAGTTATTAGACAGACAGACAGATTCACACTGGCACAACTCCCGACAGGCAGCTTGCTCTTCATCAGCACCGCCTCCACCTTCCCCTTCGCCGGGTGGCTGGTGGCGAGGGTAGGTCGTCGGCGCCCGATGATGCTGTTCTGCGTGCCTGGCGTCGTCGGCTGGACCTTCTGCGCTCTCGCCTCCGACCAAAAACTGGTTCTTGTCGGCAGGTCGGTGAAGAATCCTAATGCTAGCTCTTGGGTTTAGGTTTATTCAAATGTAAAATATATGTCTACTTGTGTTTATGTTTATGTATGGGGCTAGGCTTGTAAGGTTTTGAAGTAAGAGTTATATATTAATCTTTTGGAAAATACTACATGTTTTGAAGTAAGTTTGCGGTGCAGGAACTATTTTCTTTCGGCAGATTCAAATATATTTGAGAGTTAGAGAAGGAAGGGAAAAGGAAAAATCTAATTATCAATTAAAAAGTTTTGAATAATTTTCTGTGATGGTCTGCTTAATTTTGTGGGCATCTTTTTTCAGCAAAACACAGAGACATTGTAACACCTTGAAAGAAAGAATCTGTGGATAAAATACTGCTTTTTCTAGCCTCTTTGTCTTGATTTATGTTGGGTTTATTCCTTTTGATTCAGTTTTTGGAAAGTTATATTGGATTAGTTAATATAGAAATTGTGCTCTTCAGCGTTTCTTCTTCTTCTTCTTCTTCTTCTTCTTCTTCTTCTTCTTCTTCTTCTTCTTCTTCTTCTTCTTCTTCTTTCTTTCTTTTTTTCTTTCTTTTGGACTTCTATACATTCGAATTAATGGCCATTAATGTTTCATCAGGCCTAATCTGAAGTAAAATTCATACTTCTTCATCCGTTTCCCTTTAGGGTTCCTTTCCAAGTCATTCATCGACATTGACAAAGATCTGAGGGACTCTTGTGCTTTTTTTTGCGTTACGTAAAAAGCATATCCATATTTTTTCTCCAACAACAGTCTACCTTTCCATAACCTTCGGCAATGTCTATGTATTCGTTAACCCAAACTGTCGTAACCTTATACATGTGTTACGTCCTCACCACTTATTGCCATGTATTTATTTAATGTGCACAAATAATACCGTACATGACCCCCCCCCCCCGCCCTCCAGATATTTCACAGGCGTTAGCGCTGCCATCCTTGGAGCCGCCGTCCGGACTTACCTGGTGGAGGTGGCTGACACGGGCATCCGCGGCGCCGCCAGCATGCTCCCTGAGGTCATGAAGGGCCTGGGGGCCATCGCCATCATCGCCGCCGGGATGCTCATGCCCTGGTACTACCTGGCCTTCATGTGCGGGGCGCAGATCCTCTTCTACAGCTGTGTGATCGTGCCCTTCTTGCCCGAGAGCCCGTCCTACCTGGCTGTCGCGGGCGAGGAGGGCGAGGCGCGCCGGGTTCTCCGAAGCCTCCGCGGCCCGGCCGTCAGTCTCGACAAGGAAATTCAGAAGCTGAAGGAAGAGAATCGTCGTTCCTCCAGCGACAGCTCGATGTGGGCAATCTTCTCGGATTCGCAGGTCGTGAAACGCATCCTGATCATAACCGGGATTTTCTTCATCTCTAACTTCAGCGGGAGTGAAGTGATCAGAGTCAACGCCACAA
>NC_091558.1:34514053-34516553 GCF_042767895.1 Penaeus vannamei | reverse complement strand
AACTTGACCCCTGACCTCTAATCCTTCCTCTCCGTGCGTTAGCCGGGATTTCCCTTTAGTAAGCGGACTTCGAATAGAATCCAAGGCCACTGACTCATCCCAAGCCAAACTTGGATTGCTCTCCCAGTGCACAACGCTCCTGCAAAGAACACTCCTTCGCCGCGACTTCCCGCTTCCTCTCCTTCCGCCGCCACGCAACCAGGACCCAGCCGGTGCCGTGTCATTCACCTCGTGTATTCGCAGCTGAATTGCCACCGATGGAAGCTTCACATCGGCAGCTGACCTTCTCGCATGGCATGTCCCGGGTTTTAGCTCATTTCGTGCGCGTATTTTCATGTACTGCAAGGGTGCACATACATACACACATGTATGCAGGTAAGTATGTAAATGTGTTTGTGTGTGTTTGCGTTGGGGTGAGGGGGATGCGCGTGTTTTGTGTGTGTGTGTGTGTGTGTGTGTGTGTGTGCGTGCATGCATGTGTATGTTTATATGTGTGTGTGCATGCATGTGTATGTTTATATGTATATGTGTGTGTGAGTATGTTTATATATATGTGTGTGTGTGTGTGTGTTGATGACCGAGATGCTAACAATAATGGTAATGACAATGATGATGAAGATGGTGATGGTGATAATGACAACGAGGGTAATGATAATAATACTAATAATAATAGGGGTGATAATGGTGATAGTACTAATACTATTGATAATAGTAATGTTAATAATAATGATAGTAAGGATAATAATGATAATTATAGTGATGATAATGACTGTAATGATAATGATAGTAATGACAATGATGGTAACCATATCATTGCCATTGTTGTTATATCATTATCATTGTTTTATTATAATCATCATCATCTTCAGTATTATCATCATTTTTACCATCATTATCAATATTAATAATAATGGTAATCATCATGATGAAAATAATGAATGTGGGATTGAATGAATGAAGTGGTGTGGCTATGAAAGACTGAGTAATGTTAAAGTGAATGAATGAAGATGTTGATTGCGTTTACCAATAGTCTATATGCGAAAGATGTGAATATATCTAATAACAGTAAACGCGGCAGTAATAACTGTTACAATACGAGATTAACGAAGATGCGTTATATAAATGATGTTTTTTACTAAACATGGTATTGTTCTTGAGGATAAGATGATAATAACAATGATGATAATTATGATACTGGTAATAATCATGATAGCAGTGATAATAAATATAACAGTAATAATGGTAATAACAATAATGATAATAATGATAATGGTAAGAATAATATCAATAATTCTGACAGTAATGAAAATCGAATAATAGCCATAACAAGATAATAATGACATTTTTACAATAACAATGATAGAAATAGTAATAACAGCAATGATAAGGATAATGAGGAGGAGAATTATAACAATAATAATCATTATTACTATTACCATTATTATCATTACATAAATAATAAAGATAATGATAACAATAATAATGATGACGATTAGGATAATCATTATCATTATATCGGTGATAAATATAATGATAACAATAATAATGATGACGATTAGGATAATTATAACAATAAAAACAACAATCATAGTGCTAATAAAACAAAAGCGAACCCTGCTCACCGCTCGCACCCACATACTCACCACATCCTCGACAAGCAGAAATCGGCAGCAGAAACGCGGATATGTTGGATCCTAGCAAGAGAAGCAGAAGCAGTAGCAGCCACATAACTCTCCACTCCATCTTTGTCTGCTGTCAAGAAAAAAGAAAAAAAAAAGCTGTCACTAAATATTGGCAGGCGACCTCATGGCAGGATCATTGTATGTCTCAGCGAACACAATGATGGTCGCAGACGTACTCCTCATCCTTGTCCTGGTACAATGGACTCCTACGCGCATGGTCTTGCTGTACAGTGATCGTTCTCTCGTCTTTCACGCGTTTGGTCGATGGGGTGGGGGGGGTTCTCCTGCGCTTACCGAAGAGGGGAATTCATTCTCAGAAGATCTTTTTTAATACGTCTGCGTGGTTATGGATGGGTGACTGAGGTGTAAATAGTTGTTTTTTTCTAGGTGCACACACCCACACACACACACACACACATACACACACATACACACACACATACACACACACATACACACACACGCATACATACACACACATACATACACAAACACATACATACACATACACACACTAACACTAACACTTACACACGCACACGCACATATATATGTGTGATCTGGATTTACGATGCTGTCTTTCGAAAGACTTGGTAAGTAATAAACGGTTGCCCTTCCTTTTAATATAAATATATATATATATATATATATATATATATATATATATATATATATATATATATACATATATATATATATATATATATATATATATATATATTCATATACATATAAACGCATATGTGTGTGTGAGTGTGTGTGTGTCCGCGCGCGCGCGGACATATACGTGTATATATATATATATATATATATATATA
>NC_091558.1:34459053-34476553 GCF_042767895.1 Penaeus vannamei | reverse complement strand
AAATATATATTTTGGGTTCTAAATAACCAGCGGCATTGATCTTTGGCACAGAAGGGCATTTTGATATTGTAACTTCAATAATACATTGATTTGAAATGCCTGACAAACCTCAGGGCCGCCATTTTGAATTCCAATATGGTCGCCCAGATGAAATGTTGAAAACCCCTTTATTGGGTTTGTAAATTAAGCTACCTGTGGCGCAGAAATTTTGTACACAAGAGTATCTTATCACGTGAGTTCAATAATGTATTAATTTAAAATGTCTGATAAACCATATGGCGGCCATTTTGAACTCCAATATGGCCACCATGACAAGTAACAAGTAAGATGTGGGCCTTGTTCACTTTCTTCATAGAGGAAATTTTACTGCACAGGACAACGAAGAACCTTTCTATGTTGTCCATGTCATCATTTGTTGTCCATGTCATCATTTGTTGTCCATGTCGTCATTTGTTGTCCATGTCGTCATTTGTTGTCCATGTCGTCATTTGTTGTCCATGTCATCATTTGTTGTCCATGCCATCATTTGTTGTCCATGTCATTTGTTGTCCATGTCATCATTTGTTGTCCATGTCGTCATTTGTTGTCCATGTCATCATTTGTTGTCCATGTCGTCATTTGTTGTCCATGTCATCATTTGTTGTCCATGCCATCATTTGTTGTCCATGTCATCATTTGTTGTCCATGCCATCATTTGTTGTCCATGTCGTCATTTGTTGTCCATGTCGTCATTTGTTGTCCATGTCGTCATTTGTTGTCCATGTCGTCATTTGTTGTCCATGTCGTCATTTGTTGTCCATGTCGTCATTTGTTGTCCATGTCGTCATTTGTTGTCCATGTCGTCATTTGTTGTCCATGTCGTCATTTGTTGTCCATGTCGTCATTTGTTGTCCATGTCGTCATTTGTTGTCCATGTCATCATTTGTTGTCCATGTCGTCATTTGTTGTCCATGTCATCATTTGTTGTCCATGTCATCATTTGTTGTCCATGCCATCATTTGTTGTCCATGTCATCATTTGTTGTCCATGCCATCATTTGTTGTCCATGTCATCATTTGTTGTCCATGCCATCATTTGTTGTCCATGTCGTCATTTGTTGTCCATGTCATCATTTGTTGTCCATGTCGTCATTTGTTGTCCATGCCATCATTTGTTGTCCATGTCGTCATTTGTTGTCCATGTCATCATTTGTTGTCCATGTCGTCATTTGTTGTCCATGTCGTCATTTGTTGTCCATGTCGTCATTTGTTGTCCATGTCGTCATTTGTTGTCCATGTCGTCATTTGTTGTCCATGTCGTCATTTGTTGTCCATGTCGTCATTTGTTGTCCATGTCGTCATTTGTTGTCCATGTCATCATTTGTTGTCCATGTCGTCATTTGTTGTCCATGTCATCATTTGTTGTCCATGCCATCATTTGTTGTCCATGTCATCATTTGTTGTCCATGTCATCATTTGTTGTCCATGCCATCATTTGTTGTCCATGTCATCATTTGTTGTCCATGTCATCATTTGTTGTCCATGTCATCATTTGTTGTCCATGCCATCATTTGTTGTCCATGTCATCATTTGTTGTCCATGTCGTCATTTGTTGTCCATGTCATCATTTGTTGTCCATGTCGTCATTTGTTGTCCATGTCGTCATTTGTTGTCCATGTCATCATTTGTTGTCCATGTCATCATTTGTTGTCCATGTCGTCATTTGTTGTCCATGTCGTCATTTGTTGTCCATGTCGTCATTTGTTGTCCATGTCATCATTTGTTGTCCATGCCATCATTTGTTGTCCATGTCGTCATTTGTTGTCCATGTCATCATTTGTTGTCCATGCCATCATTTGTTGTCCATGTCGTCATTTGTTGTCCATGTCGTCATTTGTTGTCCATGTCATCATTTGTTGTCCATGTCGTCATTTGTTGTCCATGTCATCATTTGTTGTCCATGTCGTCATTTGTTGTCCATGTCGTCATTTGTTGTCCATGTCGTCATTTGTTGTCCATGTCATCATTTGTTGTCCATGTCGTCATTTGTTGTCCATGTCATCATTTGTTGTCCATGTCATCATTTGTTGTCCATGTCGTCATTTGTTGTCCATGTCATCATTTGTTGTCCATGTCGTCATTTGTTGTCCATGTCATCATTTGTTGTCCATGTCATCATTTGTTGTCCATGTCATCATTTGTTGTCCATGTCGTCATTTGTTGTCCATGTCGTCATTTGTTGTCCATGTCATCATTTGTTGTCCATGTCGTCATTTGTTGTCCATGTCGTCATTTGTTGTCCATGTCATCATTTGTTGTCCATGTCGTCATTTGTTGTCCATGTCGTCATTTGTTGTCCATGTCGTCATTTGTTGTCCATGTCGTCATTTGTTGTCCATGTCATCATTTGTTGTCCATGTCGTCATTTGTTGTCCATGTCATCATTTGTTGTCCATGTCATCATTTGTTGTCCATGTCACCATTTGTTGTCCATGTCATCATTTGTTGTCCATGTCGTCATTTGTTGTCCATGTCATCATTTGTTGTCCATGTCGTCATTTGTTGTCCATGTCATCATTTGTTGTCCATGTCATCATTTGTTGTCCATGTCATCATTTGTTGTCCATGTCGTCATTTGTTGTCCATGTCGTCATTTGTTGTCCATGTCATCATTTGTTGTCCATGTCGTCATTTGTTGTCCATGTCATCATTTGTTGTCCATGTCGTCATTTGTTGTCCATGTCATCATTTGTTGTCCATGCCATCATTTGTTGTCCATGTCATCATTTGTTGTCCATGTCATCATTTGTTGTCCATGCCATCATTTGTTGTCCATGTCATCATTTGTTGTCCATGCCATCATTTGTTGTCCATGTCGTCATTTGTTGTCCATGTCATCATTTGTTGTCCATGTCGTCATTTGTTGTCCATGTCGTCATTTGTTGTCCATGTCATCATTTGTTGTCCATGTCGTCATTTGTTGTCCATGTCATCATTTGTTGTCCATGTCGTCATTTGTTGTCCATGTCATCATTTGTTGTCCATGCCATCATTTGTTGTCCATGCCATCATTTGTTGTCCATGTCATCATTTGTTGTCCATGTCGTCATTTGTTGTCCATGTCGTCATTTGTTGTCCATGTCGTCATTTGTTGTCCATGTCATCATTTGTTGTCCATGCCATCATTTGTTGTCCATGTCGTCATTTGTTGTCCATGTCATCATTTGTTGTCCATGCCATCATTTGTTGTCCATGCCATCATTTGTTGTCCATGTCATCATTTGTTGTCCATGTCATCATTTGTTGTCCATGCCATCATTTGTTGTCCATGTCATCATTTGTTGTCCATGCCATCATTTGTTGTCCATGTCGTCATTTGTTGTCCATGTCATCATTTGTTGTCCATGTCGTCATTTGTTGTCCATGTCGTCATTTGTTGTCCATGTCATCATTTGTTGTCCATGTCGTCATTTGTTGTCCATGTCATCATTTGTTGTCCATGTCGTCATTTGTTGTCCATGTCATCATTTGTTGTCCATGTCGTCATTTGTTGTCCATGTCATCATTTGTTGTCCATGCCATCATTTGTTGTCCATGTCATTTGTTGTCCATGTCATCATTTGTTGTCCATGTCATCATTTGTTGTCCATGTCGTCATTTGTTGTCCATGTCATCATTTGTTGTCCATGCCATCATTTGTTGTCCATGTCATTTGTTGTCCATGTCATCATTTGTTGTCCATGTCATCATTTGTTGTCCATGTCGTCATTTGTTGTCCATGTCATCATTTGTTGTCCATGTCATTTGTTGTCCATGTCATCATTTGTTGTCCATGTCATTTGTTGTCCATGTCATCATTTGTTGTCCATGTCATCATTTGTTGTCCATGTCGTCATTTGTTGTCCATGTCATCATTTGTTGTCCATGTCATTTGTTGTCCATGTCATCATTTGTTGTCCATGTCATCATTTGTTGTCCATGTCATCATTTGTTGTCCATGTCGTCATTTGTTGTCCATGCCATCATTTGTTGTCCATGTCATTTGTTGTCCATGTCATCATTTGTTGTCCATGTCGTCATTTGTTGTCCATGTCATCATTTGTTGTCCATGTCGTCATTTGTTGTCCATGTCATCATTTGTTGTCCATGCCATCATTTGTTGTCCATGCCATCATTTGTTGTCCATGTCATCATTTGTTGTCCATGTCGTCATTTGTTGTCCATGTCATCATTTGTTGTCCATGTCATCATTTGTTGTCCATGTCGTCATTTGTTGTCCATGTCATCATTTGTTGTCCATGTCATCATTTGTTGTCCATGCCATCATTTGTTGTCCATGCCATCATTTGTTGTCCATGTCATCATTTGTTGTCCATGCCATCATTTGTTGTCCATGCCATCATTTGTTGTCCATGTCGTCATTTGTTGTCCATGTCATCATTTGTTGTCCATGCCATCATTTGTTGTCCATGTCGTCATTTGTTGTCCATGTCATCATTTGTTGTCCATGTCGTCATTTGTTGTCCATGTCGTCATTTGTTGTCCATGTCATCATTTGTTGTCCATGTCGTCATTTGTTGTCCATGTCATCATTTGTTGTCCATGTCGTCATTTGTTGTCCATGTCGTCATTTGTTGTCCATGTCGTCATTTGTTGTCCATGTCGTCATTTGTTGTCCATGTCGTCATTTGTTGTCCATGTCATCATTTGTTGTCCATGTCGTCATTTGTTGTCCATGTCATCATTTGTTGTCCATGTCATCATTTGTTGTCCATGTCGTCATTTGTTGTCCATGTCATCATTTGTTGTCCATGTCATCATTTGTTGTCCATGTCATCATTTGTTGTCCATGCCATCATTTGTTGTCCATGTCGTCATTTGTTGTCCATGTCATCATTTGTTGTCCATGTCATCATTTGTTGTCCATGTCGTCATTTGTTGTCCATGTCATCATTTGTTGTCCATGTCATCATTTGTTGTCCATGTCACCATTTGTTGTCCATGTCATCATTTGTTGTCCATGTCGTCATTTGTTGTCCATGTCATCATTTGTTGTCCATGTCGTCATTTGTTGTCCATGTCATCATTTGTTGTCCATGTCATCATTTGTTGTCCATGTCATCATTTGTTGTCCATGTCGTCATTTGTTGTCCATGTCGTCATTTGTTGTCCATGTCATCATTTGTTGTCCATGTCACCAGTTGTTACTTCGGCTGGTGCATTGTAAGAGATGAGTGAAGACCTCTCCCAAGTTTAGCATGGAATTCCATATCTCCCATACAGTCTCTTTGCAATCCCTGAAAGAGCAGAAACCGTATCGCATCCGGAAAAGCGTGTAGGAACAGAAGCTGTGAGGTCAATTGATACATTGCATTACCGTATACTGTTTTATTGAGGCAAAAAAAACAACATTGACGGTAGTCATTTTGAAATTCAAAATGGTGGCCATACCGTTCGTCAGACACGTTAAACTGTTGCATTACTGAACTCAGCTTGTCAAAATATCTTTGTGTAAGAGGTACTTTTAACATTCCGTCGTTGAATATTGGAATTCTAAATGGCGGCCATGAATTTTTTTGACATTCAAAACAAATACATTACTGAAGTTAACATGTCAAAATACCCTTGTGTACCAAATATCATTATAATCATTGTTATTATTATCATGGTTATTATTATTATCATTATTATTGTTATTATCATTTTATTATTGTTATTATCATTTTATTATTGTTATTATCATTTTATTATCATCATATTTTATCATTATTATTATTTATTACTATTTATTATTATTATTTATTACTATTTATTATTATCATTTATTATTATCGTTATTATCATTATTATTGTCTTTACTATCAGCGTCATTATTATTATCATTATTACCGTAGCTGTTATCATTTTTATCATTGTTGTTATTATTATCTTTCTTATTATCATAATTACTATTCTCATTATCATTATTCCCATAATTACCTTTATTGTAACGCTCGTAGTGTCATGGGGTATGCGATAATATGTTCAACTTGCTTGGGTTTGATTGAAGCATTTAACACGCCAGACAAAGGTTCTCGTTTTCTTCGGTTTGGTCATTTATGAAACGGACCCAACTGTAACAAATCAGAAAACGCCTACTTAGAATCATTAAATCATGTAATATCATAGACATACAAGTAGGTATCCTTTAAAAGCAGTGCAAAAAAAAAGGTTCAGAAAGTTCGAATTGAAAATATTGACAGATGAAAACATTATTGTTGATAATCACCATCTCACAAATAATATATTTCGTTAAGACTCTATCCAATTAATTATCTCAGATATTGAAACTACTCCTTTTTTCATTTTGAATAACAGAAGTGTAAAGTAACTTTGAAATTAACTCATGGCCTCGAAAAATAAATCATAAACACAGATATTACAAATAAACACTTGTCAACATTATTGCACTGATAAAACTTACGGTTTCTGGTATTCTCCAGGTGCTGACAATACCATAATTCATTACATTGAAGGGTTTTCATACAAAGCACATTGTCAGATTCAAAAACCAAATGGCCGCTCACACATGGCAAGATTTCATCCGCTTCTCAAAAGAGGGCAGCACTCACGTTGGCGGGAAATTTAAACTGTTTATAGTATTACAATTATTATTACCATTATTATTATTATCATTAATTATAAATTACCCCTACTATTATTACTATCATCATCAGTATCATAATTAATATTTTTACTATTATCATCATCAGTATCATAATTATCATTATTACTATTATTTTCATCATTATCAATATCATTACCATTCTCATTATCATTTTTATGAATATTTTCGTTATTATTGTTATCATTATTGCTTTTAATTATTTCTGTTTTTATTTCATTATTGTTATTATGGTTATCATCATCATTATCATTATTATCATTATCATCATTATCATTATCATCATTATTATCATTATCATCATTAACATTATCATTATTGTAGTACTCACGTTCCGACTCCAAGGTTAATTTCACTAAAAACCTCGGCCAACGGAACACGAGCCGACAGAGACGAAGTCCCTGCCGTATGCCACGTGCGGTTACATCCCACAGACACGTTTGTGTATGTATGTATATATATATATATATATATATATATATATATATATATATATATATATATATATACACATATATACACATATATACACATATATACATATATAAATATATATATATATATATATATATATATATATATACAAACATATACATATATATATGTATGATTTTCTCTTTTCCTTTCGTGTTTTCTTTTCTTTTTTTACCCCAGCGAGAAAGTCCCCCGGGCGTTCTTCTTATTTTTTTTTTTTTTTTACAAAGTCCAACCATCATTCAAGGAGAGAGTCCCTGCCTCTATGATTGTAGTGAAAATGTGACCTTGGTTATTTTAACAACCATGGGCGCATTTTTTACCAAGTCTCATTACTTGCACGGGGCTGGAGCTGCCAAGTCAAAATAGATATTCATTTATCGTTAAAACTAAATATTGTAAATATGTTACAGCCGAAATGTAAAGTTTTTTGCTACAACTGTCTATTACCGTATTTTCTCCGTATCATTTCCCTTATATATCTTTTACTATTATCATTTCTCCTTGGCGACGTCTCCAGTGTCGCGATAACCACCTAAGGAAGTGATGGTCGTTACATAGTTTTTATTTTCTATTTTTCATTTCCCTCTCTTTTCTTGGTTGATTGGGTTATTTGGATTGTCGAATTATCCGCTTGGTCTTCAGGTACTTCAAGTGATTTTCTCTTTGCGCCATGGCCTGGGGTCTCTTTCGGGGTATAAGTACCCATGGTTTTGGGGAGGAAATGTAGCAAATACCTTATACAATTATGTCTCGCAAGAATGTGGAAAAGTAGCCACTGCCACCACCCATTTAATTAACGTATGGGAACGTAGTGTATATGTGAGAAGAATGATAGTGTGGAAGACGGATGTGGGGAAAGGAGCGAAAGAGTGTAAATGTAGTGTGTGTGTGTGGTGTATATGTATGGTGCGAGATCACAAAGGCTGGTACGCGTGATATGAGCCGAGGAGAGGCGTGTGCGGGGAGAGTCCTCCAACGCAATCAAGCAGATCACCACATTGATATAATAATAATAATTAAAAAAAAAAGAAATAAGATATCACTAGAGGGAAATAGGCTGTTACTACCCTTCCTAGTATGCTTTTCCAACGATCAAGTTCGGGCGTTGATAAAACGAAACAAACATACTTAAATAGTTATTTATTTCGGGATCAAACCGATAGAACAATAAAACAAAGTAAAAGAGAACACCCAAACATAAAACGAAACGAACGTATTAAAACCAATCATAAAATGAGGTAAAACAATACAATAAAAGGAACGATAAAGCAAAATGAACTTAAAACATTAAAATAAATCGGTAAAATGAACTAGAACAATAAAATAAACGATAAAACAGAAAACACTTAATACATTAAAATAGGAACATAAAACACAACACAGTAAAACACACATTAAAAAGCCCGAAGATGATAATTTAAAAAATGCACTAATCACGAGGTCACTTGGTCGAATAAATACTCTGGCCAATTAGTCTTACCACCTGATGTTTAAAATATCCTCACGACCACTTAGCTATCTCAAGACAGGTGGAAGCCCATTCCGGGGTTCCACAGACCGTCTTCCTGCTCGCAGACCACCGGCAAGAATCCCCCCTGACCTTGTCTGCACTTCCCTTGTTAATGGTGGGCGGGAAACAATGTGAGAAGTTGGTTCTTTTCTAATTAAAACTGATAAAACAAATCTTAAAATTAGTGTGGAAATCGAAATCGAAATTAAAATAGTAAAACAAATTCAAATGACAACCCATAAAAGTAATTAAAATAATTGTATAAAAAGAACCAATGTTAAAATCACGGAGTAATTAATACAGACCACTTGAATAAAAAGTTAAGAAAAAAATTAATTAATTAAGATAATTAAGATTTAATAGGTACTTGTAACAACCAAGTTGACCTCTTGCTCTTTAAAAATAATATGTATAAATATAAATCTTAAAAACGTAAAAATGAAAGTATCATCTTCGGGGGATACAATACACACAATAAAACATAAAATAATAATTTATTTGGTATAAAAAAATAAATATTGGGCAGCGGAATGGCAATAGTGGCGAGTGCGCGGCATCCTCCTCACTCCGCGAGATAAACGCCTTTTTCTGTAGGCCTGCGGTTGTTTCTGCTCTTGGAGAAGGAGCCACGCAATAAGGTTCTTGCCATTGTTCAAAGGGGTGATGTTACAAGCAACCCCACAAACCACCTTGGATTTGCAGGGTAATTATCGCCACATCGCGGGTCGCACTAGGTACAGTGTTGCCACCTTCAGTTCCTCATTTTTTTTTTTTTTTGCCTGTGGGAGATGTCGGAGGTGAGAAAGGATATTTCAATGATTTTGTTACCTCCTGGAGTGATCTGTGGATGTATAGTGTAGCAGATCACTACAGAAACCACTTGGATCTTGACTTAGATACTGAACTGTGGTCCTTCGCAGTAGGATTTGTGTGTGTGTGTGTGTGTGTGCTCTCGCTTGGATTTATCTCGCTTCACACCAGGATTGCCGAATGTTACCTCCCAAAGTTCATTAATTTCGATGGTTGTGTGTTGAAGACAATTGGTCTCTTTTGGACTTCAGCGTGACATACTGCAGTACTATCTGCAGGGAGCACTCTTTCGTGAAATCCTTCTGCAGTACGTTTTAATAACCAAGTGTAAGAACATTAGGAAAACCAAGTAGAGGAACACTGTACGATGATCCGTAGCTCCCAGGATTCTTACAACAAAGCTATTACTCTGTTTTCTTTCGTCCCTGCGTGAGGATCCGTACCTCCGGGGATAAAGACCTTTTGTCTGGATATCTTTACTTATTTTATCGTTATAGGTTCAGTCCCTTCCTTGATCTTTCATTTTGACGCCGCTTGATTTAACCATCATATCAAGTTGTTTCTTGTTTGTTTTTTCATCGATTCCTGCCTGACCTTGTGAGTCCAGACAGCCTTCGTATTTCCTGCCCCTTTTACGATATCTTACTTGGCCGCCATATAGTTATTTCTTGTTTTTTTATTCTATTATGTTTACAGAAGTATTGTTATTAGGTGCCCGACAGTATTAGCTCTCACTTTTGCTCTTACTTTGTCAATATCCATTTTGGGTTGGATATTAACACTACGCAAATTAGGGACCTGAATGTTTTTAAACTGATCCCTTAGTAACACTTCTTTTGGAGTAAAACACATTTTTACCTTTCGTTTAAGTTAATCTGATATTGGTTTCATGTGCATTAACTCCGCTGTGATAAATTGTTGATGCACACATCTCTTTCTACTTTTCCAGGACTGAAAATGCCTGTAACTCCCTAGCAAATGCAATTTCTCCCTGAATAAACATCGTACCTTCGTAGAGCTTCCATTCAATTCCAATCACAAACATAAATTTACTCCCATTTACCAGCACTAAAATTCTGGTTCTGACCAAGCTTTGATGTCTAAATCTTTCTCGGACTTGGGTCACCTAAACAGTGCATTGCTGGTTGCTCCGATATCTCGTAACCACTGAAAGGCTGTAAAAAGGATAGATAAATCAGAGTATATTAAGCTGATATCAAAGAACAGACTGATATTGCTAAACCAGGGTTCCCGCTCCCAGTAGACGGATGCTCAAACCGAAGGGAAGAGAATTCTATGATCTTGCATTTTTCTTCCAAACACGTCCACACATACATAAAGCCTACTCTTCCATATTCTCAGTTATTATCATTATCATTATTACCATTATCATTGATATTATTATTATTATTTTGATCTTTATCACTATGATTGTCATAACCATTATTACTATTATCATTATCGTAATCATTAGTATTATTACTATGGTCATAACCATTATCATTATTATTATTATCTTTATTATTATTTTGATATTTATCACTATGATTATCATAGCCATTACTACTATTATCATTATCATTAGTATTATTACTATGATCATAATCATTATCATTATTATTATCTTTATCATTACCATTATCATTATTACTATTATTATTGTCCTTACCATTATTGTTACTATCATTGTCATTATTATTACTATTATGATTATCATTGTTATTACCATTGCTATTATTATTTTGCTTACAATAATTATCTTTATTATCATAATCAACATTAACATTATCATTATCATTATGGTCATCATTACCCTTTTCTACGTCATTACCCTTGTCATTATTATCATTACCCTTTTCTACGTCATTACCCTTGTCATTACTATCATTATGATTATTATTGCTCAAAAAATACTAGTATTCTCATTACTAATATTATTATCACTATCATTAAAATAATAATAATAAATAATTATTGGCAGTTGTATTATTATCATTATTATTGGTATTACCATTACTATAATCATTATCATTATGAATATTATCAGTAGTAGTAGTATCATCCTCATAATCACCATCACTATTATTATCATTACCATTGTTATCATTATCATAATCATTTTTTGTTATCATCACCATCAGCATCTTCATCATTACTACCATCATTACCCGTATGACGAAACGAAATAACGCGCAACTGATAAAATGTGAGAATGAGTAGTAAAAACAATGAGGCATTAATTTCCAATATACTGTGGTATTTAGTTAACAAACTTCAGCCAACTGTAACCTAGACATTTAATAAGTTTAATAAACAACTATAGTTTAATTCCGCACCAAATGGGACAGAATGCAATACAAATCTTTAATATCTTATTAACTTCATATGGTAAGCTATTAACTGCTGCAAATTACATAAAAGTAAACAATCTTATGTTACTGTTTTCTTATTGCACACCAAAGAATCAAAAAGTTACAGATTATGCCATCTTTACAAAAAAATAATACATACTCATTTTTATGTACATGAATACAATGAACGAGTCAACTAATTGACGAATAACTGACACAGATATAGAGCCTATAAACATATTGTTACACCTCAACTTCAATTACACCCCCACCATGACTTCAATGGAGGAAGTACAAATCAGCTCATGGATTCCTTATATCACATAAGACCGAATAGTTAACAGAAATATCTCGTGATAGACTACATCCCGCTGGTTAACATCTGACAGCTGACAAGCGTTTACTTTATTTAATGATAGTTATTGTTTAAATTTTGGGTTACTATAAAGTTACATGTATAATTAACACCAAATATGTTATAAGCAAATAAAGAATGAGAAAAACTATATGTTTCAACTGATTTTTCACACTAGAGGCATAAATGTAAATTGGTAATACTCTCGCATAACGGTCCAGCATGGATGTTTATGCATCAATGTGATATAAGAATGCAACAGTAATATGCAAATAATATATAATATAAAGAAAAATATCGTACCTGGAAACGTGTTCTCGATGGCTGTGAGGTCACTCATTATTTATATAAGATTTAATATAACATCCCATGACAAGAATCTCTTGTCACGTTATTCAACTTTTATATTAACCTTTAAAGAACCTTTCAGACTGTAATAGAATTTAACAATACTATTACTCATGTTCATATGTTGAATTAAAATAGCAGAAGGCATCTTCCTTCTACTATCTACACCAGTGGTGCGTAAACTACGGCCCGCAGGCCACACCCTGCCTATTGGTCCTTTTTAATCCCACCCGCCGAAAATTGCTACAGAAATGCCTAATTCAAACCATAATTATGAAAAATAGCCAAAGCAATTACGTGAACGATGTTTTTTCTGTCTGATTTTGCTTTTAATTATGTTTGAAAATGGGAATAATAAAGATGATACATGAGAAACATAAGGATGTATATGTAAACATGTGGAGATGGCCCGGGCCGTCTGTAAAATCTTAAAAGTCAGCGCGGCCCTTGTGCCAAAAAGTTTACCCCTCCCTAATCTACACCCTTTCGGCCTAACCATCGAGAGAACATTCCAGTATTTTTCCTCAATTATCGACATATGATTTTCTATCTCATTTTAGCTTATAACAACATGATTCTCATAATTGCACAAAAAGAAAGGGTTTTCTAGAAAGTTCACAAAGAGAAATAACAAAGATTTGATATAGCAGTTACTACTTAGTTACATATCATTTTTTTAAGTACAAGATATCATTCAAGGAAAAGACCTTTAAATTCAGAAATGTGTTAACGAAAACATCTTTATCTTGAAATTATGAACAAGATTGGCAAAGGAAAAATAGAGTAAGGATAATAACTGTAATTGTGTGTGTATGTGTGTGTGTGTGTGTGTGTGTGTGTGTGTGTGTGTGTGTGTGTGTGTGTGTGTGTGTGTGTGTGTGTGTGTGTGTGTGTGTGTGTGCATATACATATGCACATATGTATGTACATATATGAGTAGAGAAATAGAATGATTGATAGATAGATAGATCGGTAGATATGTTTGTATGCTTGTATACCTATGCATATACATACACACACAAACACGCACATTCATATAGATAAGTATATGAGTAACAGAAATGAATTAAAAGAAAAGAAAAGAAACACCGAGTGAAGATACAAAACCTAGGTAAGGGCGAGACAAAAACAAGTGGGATGTGCTCGTTACGGCGGTTGGACTACAGCGTTAACAATTGAAAGGCTGTGCTGGTGTTTATCTCTGGTTTCATCTTTTGGAGGTAAAGGGATTCGGAGGGTCGAGTCTCTTCGATGTTGTGGACAGAATTTTGAAATCTTTGAGAATGAATGGGTCGTCTGCAAGTGAATGTTGCCGGGCAGCAGAGAAAGAGGGTCTGGTCAGAGGTAGGCCTGTTCCTAAAGATTAGCTCATATATTCAATTATTGTGTGTGTGAACTTTCGTGTTGACGATCCAATATACCTAGCGTTACATCTAGGGCAATTAAAAATATATACAATATTTGAACATAGTTCTGAGGGTAGTGGCATATTCTTCTTAAAAAAAAGAAAGAGTTGATATTGTAATGGTTAACATGAACAATGTTGAAATCAATATATGGGAACAAATGTCTTAGTATCTCACGTAACGTTTACGAATGTTGAAGCTTACATCTTCCTCTGTCAGAAACTACACAGATTATCACGTATACCTTATCGGATGAATCTATTACAATTTGGTCTAAACAAAAAACAGTTGAATTCCTTTTTAAATGTTGCTACAAAACTGTTTTTACTTTTGACAACCAATTGCATACCCAGATTGACGGTGTAACCAATACTTTCCTATGCCTTCATGAACGTAATAATAGCCCAGTTAATTTCAAACCAGTTTTCTACGAAAGGTATATAGATGGCAACATTCACATACAGACCAACGCCCATTCAGTGACAAAGATTTCAAGATTCTGCCCACAACATCGAACAGACTCGACCTTCTCATCTCCGAATCCCTTTACATCCAAAAGATGAATACAGAGTTAAACACCAACACAGCTTTTCATTTGTTAACACTGTAGTCCTGTAGTGGTTCACCAACACCCATTGTTTCATCTTATTTATTTTCATTGGTATGAATCATAAAAACTGACAGGCAAAACCAATATGGCTGGTAGAGGTTTTGAAATGAAAATAAAATATCTTTTACATTTACTAAATAACACTGAACGTAAAATAACACAAATAATACAACCTAAAAGAAATAGAAGCTAAACATAAAACAAATGAATAAATCAAAGTTGAAATAAAATAAAACTGGACATAAAAGCTGCACGGCCTACTACAATTATTAAAGTAACAAGTAAAATTAAGCACTTTCTTTAAATAATATCCGCCCTTTTGCCTTATAGCCCAAAATAGCATTCTACGTAACTTCATATCAACGGGGCGAAGAAAAGTGCGGGACTTCCAGTTCAATCCAGAGGCTGCGGCTTTGACAGAGTATCTGACGTTTTGATGGTTAGGTCGCCGATGTAAACAAAAGTAATTGCTTGGCGAATGGTTCTTTTGGATGTTGAGAAAATAAATAATTTAAAGCTTAGTAATGCTCTGTTTACTGGATCATTTAAGGATAAAACATAAATCAAACAATTAAAATCATTAAGTAGAACACACGAAGATAAAAGGACTAGAAACATACTTGAATAATAAAATCCAGCAAAACCAATGAAAACAAAACATTCCTTTAAAAATAATAATAATAAAAAATAACAAAATAAAAACTATAAAAATACGAAAAGTAAAAAGAGCAAGGATGACGCTAAAATAAGGGTAAACACACGTAATCACCCTGGGTACACGCTCCTTGCAAGGGACGGTACACAAACCTATAGGTAACTTAATTAAAGGACTTATGTGAAGGATCAACGGAAAATTTTAAATAGGGAAAAATTAGCTCGCAAACCATCTCTCTAATATCAGTAAAAAAAGGAAATTGAAAATAAATTGAGAATTTATCGATTTATTTCGATTTTCCGGTCGTTATATTTTCCCGCGAAAATCCCGGAACCCGGATGTATGACGTCAATTCCAGAACACGGTCACAGCATTCTCTGCATTCCATACATTGTACATGGCGGACTCACTACAAGACTACAGCGGCAGTGAAGTTTCATCAGATTATTCCGACGAGGACATTTGTATAGTTTCATCAGAGAGTGCCTACGCCTTCGAAAAGTTGGAAGAGGAATATCAAGGGTTGATGGTTGTTGGACGAGCCCGACGCTGTGAATGTGGAAGTTGTACCAAACCAGCCAGACATGGAGTGGCGTCGAGACCCGAAGAGATTGAATGAATGGTGATTTTCTAAATATTTTTTTGTTATGGTCGAACGTGTGATCCCGCTTCTATATTGTACAAAATTTCCGTAGGCTGAGGAATCTCTTGTCTACACCCGTGGCGCAGGCCTACGTCCTTTCGCGAGTGGAGGGGCATCGGTATTTATTTGTGTTGTGCTTTTGGGGGTATACCTACCCTACCTCTGTGTAGTAATACAATTGTACATCGCTATGTACATCAATCCATTTTGGATCAGACATCAGCTGATGATAGCGTTCTCGAGAAAGTATAAAAGAACATGTTCCTAATCATGTTTTGTTGATATGTGCCTGATGTTAGGCCTATCCGCGCTTATTTTATCAATTGTTTATAAATTATTTGATGTATATATTCATGTACTGATGGCATCAAGATACACCTCTTCATCATAATGTTTATTATGTACTTTATCTTCTCTGGGCAATTCATGATAACCATTGATGTTAAAAATTGTTGAAGTTGTAGTAGTAATTATAATGATAAAAGGAAAAGGATGAATGTGAAAATGAATACGATAAAGAGAAAAGATAGCATGTGTGTGTGAGAGAGAGAGAGAGAGACATGCCAGGGATCGAAAGGAAAGAAAAACAAAATGTGTCAAATGCAGATTATTTTAATGAACCAGGAAAAGTGAATGGAAAGGTAAAGATAAAGAGAGGGACACACACATCTCTCTATCCACACACAAAGAAAATGAGATAGACAGACATACACAGAGGGCGAAATAACCTGACAAGTTAAAATTTCTATGATGTATTTTTCTGGTTTTGCTTATATTGCATAATTGAGAAAATGTATTTTTTAAATAAGATTGTTTATTGCTTGAAATTGGGACAATTCCGTGATATTCTTGACTCGCGGTGCACTATTGTGTGTGTCACGCTGTTCAACAAGATTATCCCTGGTTCCGGGAATGACGTCACTACCGGGGATTGCCGAAGACCGCCGAGTTTTGCATCTTCGTTTCTAAGGGCGTTGCTATGGGAGTTTTGGGGTTACCAGAGGGTCTCTTCGATTTTTTTTTTTTTTTTTTTTTTTTTGCATGAATAGGCTAAGCATATTTACTGACCAATATTCAAGGAAAAAACAATACACGATAATTACTTCACATGAGCCCTTTAAGTAAAGCAAGTCACTACATCCCAATCACCGTAATGAGCACTTTCCCCTGTTTAATGGTGTCTCGCCCTTACCCATGTTTTGTATCTTTCCACAGTGTTTGCTCTTGTCTTTTAGTTCATTTATATATGTATGTGTGTATATATATATATATATATATATACATATATATATGTGCGTAAATATATATACATACATGAAAAACATCTAATATAACATCTTACCCTTGTTTTGTATCTCTCCAGTGTTTGTCTTTGTCTTTTAGTTCATTTACATACATGTGTGTGTGTGCACATATACATATATATACATATGTATATAGAAATATATGTATAAACATATGTGTATATATAGATATGATTGTATATATATACATCAAGAACATCTAATAAAAGTACACTCCAGTTTAAGGCGGAACGCAGTCTACTTGAAGCACCAAAGGATGCCTTTCACCAGCAGCAGCACCAGTTCAGCGATGACGAGCAGCGAGAGCCCGAGGTAGAGCCCGAGGACGCCGCCCAGCGCAGACAGCAACGCCGCGTAGTCCTGCGAAGGGAAGGTTCAGTTAGAAAACG
>NC_091558.1:34429053-34449053 GCF_042767895.1 Penaeus vannamei | reverse complement strand
TGTATATATATACCTGTCTACTTAAATATATATATATATATATATATATATATATATATATATATATATACATATATATATGTAGATTGAAACTCGTAGATACACAGATAGATATAGATATATAGAGGGTGTGTAAGTGTGAATATATATATCAACATATAGATAGATTGATATAGATTTAGATATGTATGTGTGTGTGTTCAAATATTTATTGTTCGTGTATTAGTTCATGTGCGTGTAAGTCCGCGAGCCAGTCCTTCAAACGGCAGAGATTTCCCAAACATCAACCCCTTTCCCTCAAGCCGCACACACCGATTCGCATCCAAGCGTCGCCAGATTTCCCTCGAAATCCGCCATCTGCGACACGGCGACGCAGCACTGAGATGCATTGAAGAGACTCCGGAGCGTTGAAGTGGAGCTGACGTCCTGCAGAGCGGCGAGGGCGAGGCGGCGGCAGGACACCCGCGCCAAGGGGCACACCGTGACGGCCGGAGCCATCTGGTAGGGAGACATCTGGCTGACCAGGTTGATGTTCACGGGGTACCTGGGGAAGGCCATGGGCTTCGTCATTTCGATGCATCTCTATATTTCTATCCATCTATTTATTTCTGCCTTAAGAATATATGTATGTATATATACATATATATATATATAAGTATATATGTATATATGTGTTTACATGTATATATGATGAAAAATTATAACCAATGCCGTAATGAACATCTTTATTGCATACGTTTCAAAGACGATTGCACGTCTTCATCTTCAGTGCTACAAAAGAACAATACAAGTAAAAACATAAGAGCCGGACAAGGCACAAATAAAAACAGTTCAGAAATAAACAAAAATATATATTACAAAAACCAAAACAAAGAAACAAAATGGAAAAATAAGGGAAATATATACAAAAGCAAAACACACCATGAATAGGGAAACACGCAGTTACGGTCACAAGATTACACCGTAAATAGCTGTGTGGCTATGATATGGTTGTTGAGCTCTGGTTTCATCTTGTGGATAAGCAGACTCTGAGATAAGGAGGTCGAGTCTGTTGGGAGATGTAGACAGAATTTTGAAATCCTTGCGAGTGTAGGGATGGTCTTCTGTGTGTAAGTGTTGGCGAATAGTGGAGAAGGACGGGTTGGTGAGAGGTAGGCCAGTTCTTATGGACTTACCCATATGTTCAAGAATTCTTGTACCAACGTGTCGTTGATCCAATATACATACCTAGTGTTGCAGCTAGGACAAGTAAACATATATACAATGCTAGAACATAATTCCGAGGGAAAAGACTCTCTTCTTTAGAAAAGTATTGATATTGTAATTATATGTGAAAACTACATTAAATTTAACCTGGGGTAATGAATATTTGAACATCCCACGTAATTGATTTCGAACGGAATTGTTCGAGATACGGTAATTTAATGTATTTAGTTTGTTTTGGAACAGAGGTAAGCTTTAGAGGCTGTCAAAAGTTATCATTTAAAAATAATCTTAGGGTTTTCTGAAACATATTGCTAGGGTATCCATTTGCTTTAAAGTAATTTCATAAAAACTTCATTTCCATATAAAAAAAAGAGGCCAAGTGGTGCAAATGCTATATGCTATATGTTGATTAAGGTAGATATGCTGTTAATCTTGTACTTCTGTGGTGCGTAGCTCAAATAATGCATTCCTAAACCAGTGAACGTATGTAGTGTACAGGCGACCGTTTTCTTTGGTGATCAGCGTGTCAAGAAAGGAAAGCTGGTTTTCTTTTTCAATTTCACAAGTAAACTTAATGTTATGATGTTGGTCATTAAGGTAGGATAGAAACAACTGTACATGTGATGGATGTTTGAACAAGAGAAAACGATCATCTATGTATCTTTTGTTTAAAGTGTTTAAATTCACTAGGGTAGTTATGTAGCCAGTTCTTTTCATGATAACACAAAAAAGTATTAGCATAGCTAGGGCCAATAGGGGAACCCATAGCAACTTCATCGATCTGAGTATACAAACATTTGTCAAAATTAAATACTGAATCTTTTGTGACTACGTTTAAAAGAGAATTTAACTGTTTCTTTTCTAAACCAAAATGTGAAAGGGTTTCGGCTGTTGTATTATTTGTGATAATATGTGTGGTTTCAGTAAGAGGCACATTTGTAAACAATGACTCGACATCAAAACTGGTCATAGTTGTGATATTATCAACTCTTAATTGATTGATATCATTTACAAAGTTAGATGAGTTGAATACCGTGTATTCATCAAATTAGAGGATGAGTGATTTGTACAAGGACTTTAGCCAGGTTGTAACTGAAGGTGCCGATAGATGAAATGATGGGCCTTAGAGGAATTCCAGGTTTGTGCACCTTCGGGAGACCATACATAAAAGACTGATATGTGGCTTCGTCGAGGATAGTTTTTAAAGGCCGTATGATTCTATTTAGTTTGTCCTCTAGATTTAATAGGTGAGTGGCTAGATCAACATTTAACACTGAATTTTGACGTCAGAAAGTATAGAGGAAGTTCTGTTTAGTAAGACTATGCCCCTTCTTTTGTCGGGTTTTGATATTACAATATGTTCGTCAGACTTTTTGATTTTCTATTAGTAACTTGTTCAGTAAAATCAGAGGAATAAAAAGTTTTACTGTACAAAGAAACTGTTGGCCAAAACAGATATTTTCCTATAGATCGAATTGTATCTTGATAGATATTACAGTTTTTTGGTGAATGGCATAGCCTTTCAAAAGGAATAATGAAAAACAAAATCCATTTTCTTAGGTCGTAGGCAGAAACTTAGGCCTAATGATTGTGCTTCCTTTTCTTTAACTCAAAATTCTATTTGAAAAGTTAAAAAATTACTTTATTTGTGTCCACTTTTCATAGAGGAAATTTTGTCCAAGTAATCAATTCTGTTTAGTAAGACTATGTGTTTTACTTTTGCATATATTTCCCTTATTTTTTCGTTGATTTATTTCATTGTTTCGCTTTTTATAATATATATTTTTGTTTATTTCTGAACTGTTTTAATGTGTTCCTTGTCCGGCTCTTATGTTTTTACTTGTTTTGTTCTTTTGGTGCACCGAAGATGAAGAAGTGCAATAGTCTTTGAAACGTATGCAATAAAGATGTTCATCACAGCATTGGTTATGATTTTCATCTTAAGATTACGCTTCCCTCGTGGTAAGTCGACAGCTGAAATTCTTACATATGTATATATGTATATGTGTGTATATATATATATATATATATATATATATATATATATATATATATATATATATATATATATATATATATATATATATATATGTGTGTGTGTGTGTGTGTGTGTGTGTGTGTGTGTGTGTGTGTGTGTGTGTGTGTGTGTGTATGTGTGTGTGAGTGTGTGTTCATATATGTATAAGTATATATATATATATATATATATATATATATATATATATATATATATATATATATATATATATATATATAAGTGTGTGTTTGGTTGCTACGATATATGTGTTTATTTTATGCTGGCTTTTCGATAATTTATTTTAGCTACTTTGTCCATAAGTGCCTGTTTATATTTATTTCCCAGGAGACTTTTATGTGCGTATGTATGCATCACAGAACACATCACACTGAACGCTTATAGATCAGTTGCTACTGTATGCACTGTACTCGCCAGAGAACCTCGGATGCAAATACTGGCAGGTGGATGCCAATTGACCAAGCCATTAAGCAGCCAAACACGGTTCGTTTGTTAAAGAAATTAAATAATTACACAGGATCATCGAATCTAAAGAGAATGGGAGAGATACAAACAACAGAATAGAATGATATAAGATACTTTGTTATACTATTGTACAAAAAAAGAGGAAAAAAAAGTTCAATTTTCCTTCATACAGAATCCACTGAGCACCTTCACAAAACATGATAAAAAGAATCAGGAAGTCAGAATTATTTGCACCCCCCACCCCACGCACACACACACACACACACCATCCTCCGCCCCTTGACATGACCTTGACAGTCTCTTGGCTGACCCATGGCATTCATGATTCCTGACCATTTACAGCCCTCGGGAGCTCGTAGATGTGAATAAATCATGAACAAACTCTATACTGATGTTCTACGTTCTACGCCGCAGCATAAACGATGGTAATGATGGCGGTTAAGAGAGTGACGACGAACAAACACCCATTGAAGCTTTTTGTACTGCTAACCGCGCGGCCCATCCAGTACAACCTTTAATAGTCTTTTTGTCAAATTACCATGGCTGTCAGTACAACAATTAGTACAACCCTTAGCATACACACGGTTATTCCACCGTTCATCACTAAAGCCAGCATTATAACCACATTCTCCACACCACCACAATAATCACCACCCACAGTCACCACCACCCACATCACCATTACCCATATCACCACAAGCCTCTTTTCGCACAACACTATATATGCCACCGCTAAACATAAATTAGCCCACACCATCCACATGCTACGTCCTCTTACAAAAAGCATTCACATCCATTTACGAAAAGCATTTACATCCACTTCCGAAAAGCATTCATTCCACTGACGCAAACATTCCCATCCACTTACTAATAACACTCCCATCCACTTACGAAAAACACTCCCATCCACTTACAAAAACATTTAGTGCACTTACAAAAAGCATTCAATCCTCTTACGAAAAGCATTCAATCCTATTACGAAAAGCATTCAATCCTCTTACGAAAAGCATTCAATCCACTTACGAAAAGCATTCAATCCACTTATGAAAAGCATTCAATCCTCTTACGAAAAGCATTCAATCCTCTTACGAAAAGCATTCAATCCTCTTACGAAAAGCATTCAATCCACTTACGAAAAGCATTCAATCCTCTTACGAAAAGCATTCAATCCACTTACGAAAAGCATTCAATCCACTTACGAAAAGCATTCAATCCACTTACGAAAAGCATTCAATCCTCTTACGAAAAGCATTCAATCCACTTACGAAAAGCATTCAATCCACTTACGAAAAGCATTCAATCCTCTTACGAAAAGCATTCAATCCTCTTACGAAAAGCATTCAATCCACTTACGAAAAGCATTCAATCCACTTACGAAAAGCATTCAATCCTCTTACGAAAAGCATTCAATCCACTTACGAAAAGCATTCAATCCACTTACGAAAAGCATTCAATCCTCTTACGAAAAGCATTCAATCCACTTACGAAAAGCATTCAATCCTCTTACGAAAAGCATTCAATCCTCTTACGAAAAGCATTCAATCCTCTTACGAAAAGCATTCAATCCTCTTACGAAAAGCATTCAATCCTCTTACGAAAAGCATTCAATCCTCTTACGAAAAGCATTCAATCCTCTTACGAAAAGCATTCAATCCTCTTACGAAAAGCATTCAATCCACTTACGAAAAGCATTCAATCCTCTTACGAAAAGCATTCAATCCACTTACGAAAAGCATTCAATCCACTTACGAAAAGCATTCAATCCTCTTACGAAAAGCATTCAATCCTCTTACGAAAAGCATTCAATCCACTTACGAAAAGCATTCAATCCTCTTACGAAAAGCATTCAATCCTCTTACGAAAAGCATTCAATCCTCTTACGAAAAGCATTCAATCCACTTACGAAAAGCATTCAATCCACTTACGAAAAGCATTCAATCCTCTTACGAAAAGCATTCAATCCTCTTACGAAAAGCATTCAATCCTCTTACGAAAAGCATTCAATCCTCTTACGAAAAGCATTCAATCCTCTTACGAAAAGCATTCAATCCTCTTACGAAAAGCATTCAATCCTCTTACGAAAAGCATTCAATCCTCTTACGAAAAGCATTCAATCCTCTTACGAAAAGCATTCAATCCTCTTACGAAAAGCATTCAATCCTCTTACGAAAAGCATTCAATCCTCTTACGAAAAGCATTCAATCCTCTTACGAAAAGCATTCAATCCACTTACGAAAAGCATTCAATCCACTTACGAAAAGCATTCAATCCTCTTACGAAAAGCATTCAATCCACTTACGAAAAGCATTCAATCCACTTACGAAAAGCATTCAATCCTCTTACGAAAAGCATTCAATCCACTTACGAAAAGCATTCAATCCACTTACGAAAAGCATTCAATCCACTTACGAAAAGCATTCAATCCACTTACGAAAAGCATTCAATCCTCTTACGAAAAGCATTCAATCCTCTTACGAAAAGCATTCAATCCACTTACGAAAAGCATTCAATCCTCTTACGAAAAGCATTCAATCCTCTTACGAAAAGCATTCAATCCTCTTACGAAAAGCATTCAATCCTCTTACGAAAAGCATTCAATCCTCTTACGAAAAGCATTCAATCCTCTTACGAAAAGCATTCAATCCTCTTACGAAAAGCATTCAATCCTCTTACGAAAAGCATTCAATCCTCTTACGAAAAGCATTCAATCCACTTACGAAAAGCATTCAATCCTCTTACGAAAAGCATTCAATCCACTTACGAAAAGCATTCAATCCACTTACGAAAAGCATTCAATCCACTTACGAAAAGCATTCAATCCACTTACGAAAAGCATTCAATCCACTTACGAAAAGCATTCAATCCACTTACGAAAAGCATTCAATCCTCTTACGAAAAGCATTCAATCCTCTTACGAAAAGCATTCAATCCACTTACGAAAAGCATTCAATCCTCTTACGAAAAGCATTCAATCCTCTTACGAAAAGCATTCAATCCACTTACGAAAAGCATTCAATCCTCTTACGAAAAGCATTCAATCCACTTACGAAAAGCATTCAATCCTCTTACGAAAAGCATTCAATCCACTTACGAAAAGCATTCAATCCACTTACGAAAAGCATTCAATCCTCTTACGAAAAGCATTCAATCCTCTTACGAAAAGCATTCAATCCTCTTACGAAAAGCATTCAATCCTCTTACGAAAAGCATTCAATCCACTTACGAAAAGCATTCAATCCTCTTACGAAAAGCATTCAATCCACTTACGAAAAGCATTCAATCCACTTACGAAAAGCATTCAATCCACTTACGAAAAGCATTCAATCCACTTACGAAAAGCATTCAATCCACTTACGAAAAGCATTCAATCCTCTTACGAAAAGCATTCAATCCACTTACGAAAAGCATTCAATCCACTTACGAAAAGCATTCAATCCACTTACGAAAAGCATTCAATCCACTTACGAAAAGCATTCAATCCACTTACGAAAAGCATTCAATCCACTTACGAAAAGCATTCAATCCACTTACGAAAAGCATTCAATCCACTTACGAAAAGCATTCAATCCACTTACGAAAAGCATTCAATCCACTTACGAAAAGCATTCAATCCTCTTACGAAAAGCATTCAATCCACTTACGAAAAGCATTCAATCCACTTACGAAAAGCATTCAATCCACTTACGAAAAGCATTCAATCCACTTACGAAAAGCATTCAATCCACTTACGAAAAGCATTCAATCCTCTTACGAAAAGCATTCAATACTCTTACGAAAAGCATTCAATCCACTTACGAAAAGCATTCAATCCTCTTACGAAAAGCATTCAATCCACTTACGAAAAGCATTCAATCCACTTACGAAAAGCATTCAATCCACTTACGAAAAGCATTCAATCCACTTACGAAAAGCATTCAATCCACTTACGAAAAGCATTCAATCCTCTTACGAAAAGCATTCAATCCACTTACGAAAAGCATTCAATCCTCTTACGAAAAGCATTCAATCCACTTACGAAAAGCATTCAATCCACTTACGAAAAGCATTCAATCCTCTTACGAAAAGCATTCAATCCTCTTACGAAAAGCATTCAATCCACTTACGAAAAGCATTCAATCCACTTACGAAAAGCATTCAATCCTCTTACGAAAAGCATTCAATCCACTTACGAAAAGCATTCAATCCACTTACGAAAAGCATTCAATCCTCTTACGAAAAGCATTCAATCCTCTTACGAAAAGCATTCAATCCACTTACGAAAAGCATTCAATCCTCTTACGAAAAGCATTCAATCCACTTACGAAAAGCATTCAATCCACTTACGAAAAGCATTCAATCCACTTACGAAAAGCATTCAATCCTCTTACGAAAAGCATTCAATCCTCTTACGAAAAGCATTCAATCCTCTTACGAAAAGCATTCAATCCACTTACGAAAAGCATTCAATCCACTTACGAAAAGCATTCAATCCACTTACGAAAAGCATTCAATCCTCTTACGAAAAGCATTCAATCCTCTTACGAAAAGCATTCAATCCTCTTACGAAAAGCATTCAATCCACTTACGAAAAGCATTCAATCCACTTACGAAAAGCATTCAATCCTCTTACGAAAAGCATTCAATCCTCTTACGAAAAGCATTCAATCCTCTTACGAAAAGCATTCAATCCACTTACGAAAAGCATTCAATCCTCTTACGAAAAGCATTCAATCCACTTACGAAAAGCATTCAATCCACTTACGAAAAGCATTCAATCCTCTTACGAAAAGCATTCAATCCACTTACGAAAAGCATTCAATCCACTTACGAAAAGCATTCAATCCTCTTACGAAAAGCATTCAATCCTCTTACGAAAAGCATTCAATCCACTTACGAAAAGCATTCAATCCTCTTACGAAAAGCATTCAATCCTCTTACGAAAAGCATTCAATCCACTTACGAAAAGCATTCAATCCACTTACGAAAAGCATTCAATCCACTTACGAAAAGCATTCAATCCTCTTACGAAAAGCATTCAATCCTCTTACGAAAAGCATTCAATCCTCTTACGAAAAGCATTCAATCCACTTACGAAAAGCATTCAATCCACTTACGAAAAGCATTCAATCCTCTTACGAAAAGCATTCAATCCACTTACGAAAAGCATTCAATCCACTTACGAAAAGCATTCAATCCACTTACGAAAAGCATTCAATCCTCTTACGAAAAGCATTCAATCCTCTTACGAAAAGCATTCAATCCACTTACGAAAAGCATTCAATCCTCTTACGAAAAGCATTCAATCCTCTTACGAAAAGCATTCAATCCTCTTACGAAAAGCATTCAATCCACTTACGAAAAGCATTCAATCCACTTACGAAAAGCATTCAATCCTCTTACGAAAAGCATTCAATCCTCTTACGAAAAGCATTCAATCCACTTACGAAAAGCATTCAATCCACTTACGAAAAGCATTCAATCCTCTTACGAAAAGCATTCAATCCACTTACGAAAAGCATTCAATCCTCTTACGAAAAGCATTCAATCCACTTACGAAAAGCATTCAATCCACTTACGAAAAGCATTCAATCCTCTTACGAAAAGCATTCAATCCTCTTACGAAAAGCATTCAATCCACTTACGAAAAGCATTCAATCCTCTTACGAAAAGCATTCAATCCTCTTACGAAAAGCATTCAATCCTCTTACGAAAAGCATTCAATCCTCTTACGAAAAGCATTCAATCCACTTACGAAAAGCATTCAATCCACTTACGAAAAGCATTCAATCCACTTACGAAAAGCATTCAATCCTCTTACGAAAAGCATTCAATCCTCTTACGAAAAGCATTCAATCCACTTACGAAAAGCATTCAATCCTCTTACGAAAAGCATTCAATCCTCTTACGAAAAGCATTCAATCCACTTACGAAAAGCATTCAATCCTCTTACGAAAAGCATTCAATCCTCTTACGAAAAGCATTCAATCCTCTTACGAAAAGCATTCAATCCTCTTACGAAAAGCATTCAATCCACTTACGAAAAGCATTCAATCCACTTACGAAAAGCATTCAATCCTCTTACGAAAAGCATTCAATCCTCTTACGAAAAGCATTCAATCCTCTTACGAAAAGCATTCAATCCTCTTACGAAAAGCATTCAATCCACTTACGAAAAGCATTCAATCCTCTTACGAAAAGCATTCAATCCTCTTACGAAAAGCATTCAATCCTCTTACGAAAAGCATTCAATCCTCTTACGAAAAGCATTCAATCCTCTTACGAAAAGCATTCAATCCTCTTACGAAAAGCATTCAATCCACTTACGAAAAGCATTCAATCCACTTACGAAAAGCATTCAATCCACTTACGAAAAGCATTCAATCCACTTACGAAAAGCATTCAATCCTCTTACGAAAAGCATTCAATCCTCTTACGAAAAGCATTCAATCCTCTTACGAAAAGCATTCAATCCTCTTACGAAAAGCATTCAATCCACTTACGAAAAGCATTCAATCCTCTTACGAAAAGCATTCAATCCACTTACGAAAAGCATTCAATCCACTTACGAAAAGCATTCAATCCACTTACGAAAAGCATTCAATCCACTTACGAAAAGCATTCAATCCACTTACGAAAAGCATTCAATCCACTTACGAAAAGCATTCAATCCTCTTACGAAAAGCATTCAATCCTCTTACGAAAAGCATTCAATCCACTTACGAAAAGCATTCAATCCACTTACGAAAAGCATTCAATCCTCTTACGAAAAGCATTCAATCCTCTTACGAAAAGCATTCAATCCTCTTACGAAAAGCATTCAATCCACTTACGAAAAGCATTCAATCCTCTTACGAAAAGCATTCAATCCTCTTACGAAAAGCATTCAATCCACTTACGAAAAGCATTCAATCCACTTACGAAAAGCATTCAATCCACTTACGAAAAGCATTCAATCCACTTACGAAAAGCATTCAATCCACTTACGAAAAGCATTCAATCCACTTACGAAAAGCATTCAATCCACTTACGAAAAGCATTCAATCCACTTACGAAAAGCATTCAATCCTCTTACGAAAAGCATTCAATCCACTTACGAAAAGCATTCAATCCTCTTACGAAAAGCATTCAATCCTCTTACGAAAAGCATTCAATCCTCTTACGAAAAGCATTCAATCCACTTACGAAAAGCATTCAATCCACTTACGAAAAGCATTCAATCCACTTACGAAAAGCATTCAATCCACTTACGAAAAGCATTCAATCCTCTTACGAAAAGCATTCAATCCTCTTACGAAAAGCATTCAATCCTCTTACGAAAAGCATTCAATCCACTTACGAAAAGCATTCAATCCTCTTACGAAAAGCATTCAATCCACTTACGAAAAGCATTCAATCCTCTTACGAAAAGCATTCAATCCACTTACGAAAAGCATTCAATCCACTTACGAAAAGCATTCAATCCTCTTACGAAAAGCATTCAATCCTCTTACGAAAAGCATTCAATCCACTTACGAAAAGCATTCAATCCACTTACGAAAAGCATTCAATCCACTTACGAAAAGCATTCAATCCTCTTACGAAAAGCATTCAATCCTCTTACGAAAAGCATTCAATCCACTTACGAAAAGCATTCAATCCTCTTACGAAAAGCATTCAATCCTCTTACGAAAAGCATTCAATCCACTTACGAAAAGCATTCAATCCACTTACGAAAAGCATTCAATCCTCTTACGAAAAGCATTCAATCCACTTACGAAAAGCATTCAATCCTCTTACGAAAAGCATTCAATCCACTTACGAAAAGCATTCAATCCTCTTACGAAAAGCATTCAATCCTCTTACGAAAAGCATTCAATCCACTTACGAAAAGCATTCAATCCTCTTACGAAAAGCATTCAATCCACTTACGAAAAGCATTCAATCCTCTTACGAAAAGCATTCAATCCACTTACGAAAAGCATTCAATCCTCTTACGAAAAGCATTCAATCCACTTACGAAAAGCATTCAATCCTCTTACGAAAAGCATTCAATCCACTTACGAAAAGCATTCAATCCTCTTACGAAAAGCATTCAATCCTCTTACGAAAAGCATTCAATCCTCTTACGAAAAGCATTCAATCCTCTTACGAAAAGCATTCAATCCACTTACGAAAAGCATTCAATCCTCTTACGAAAAGCATTCAATCCTCTTACGAAAAGCATTCAATCCTCTTACGAAAAGCATTCAATCCTCTTACGAAAAGCATTCAATCCACTTACGAAAAGCATTCAATCCTCTTACGAAAAGCATTCAATCCTCTTACGAAAAGCATTCAATCCTCTTTCGAAAAGCATTCAATCCTCTTACGAAAAGCATTCAATCCACTTACGAAAAGCATTCAATCCTCTTACGAAAAGCATTCAATCCTCTTACGAAAAGCATTCAATCCTCTTACGAAAAGCATTCAATCCTCTTACGAAAAGCATTCAATCCTCTTACGAAAAGCATTCAATCCTCTTACGAAAAGCATTCAATCCTCTTACGAAAAGCATTCAATCCTCTTACGAAAAGCATTCAATCCTCTTACGAAAAGCATTCAATCCTCTTACGAAAAGCATTCAATCCTCTTACGAAAAGCATTCAATCCTCTTTCGAAAAGCATTCAATCCTCTTACGAAAAGCATTCAATCCTCTTACGAAAAGCATTCAATCCTCTTACGAAAAGCATTCAATCCTCTTACGAAAAGCATTCAATCCTCTTTCGAAAAGCATTCAATCCTCTTACGAAAAGCATTCAATCCTCTTACGAAAAGCATTCAATCCTCTTACGAAAAGCATTCAATCCTCTTTCGAAAAGCATTCAATCCTCTTACGAAAAGCATTCAATCCTCTTACGAAAAGCATTCAATCCACTTACGAAAAGCATTCAATCCTCTTACGAAAAGCATTCAATCCTCTTACGAAAAGCATTCAATCCACTTACGAAAAGCATTCAATCCTCTTACGAAAAGCATTCAATCCTCTTACGAAAAGCATTCAATCCTCTTACGAAAAGCATTCAATCCTCTTACGAAAAGCATTCAATCCTCTTACGAAAAGCATTCAATCCTCTTACGAAAAGCATTCAATCCACTTACGAAAAGCATTCAATCCACTTACGAAAAGCATTCAATCCTCTTACGAAAAGCATTCAATCCTCTTACGAAAAGCATTCAATCCTCTTACGAAAAGCATTCAATCCTCTTACGAAAAGCATTCAATCCACTTACGAAAAGCATTCAATCCTCTTACGAAAAGCATTCAATCCACTTACGAAAAGCATTCAATCCACTTATGAAAAGCATTCAATCCTCTTACGAAAAGCATTCAATCCTCTTACGAAAAGCATTCAATCCTCTTACGAAAAGCATTCAATCCTCTTACGAAAAGCATTCAATCCACTTACGAAAAGCATTCAATCCTCTTACGAAAAGCATTCAATCCTCTTACGAAAAGCATTCAATCCTCTTACGAAAAGCATTCAATCCTCTTACGAAAAGCATTCAATCCACTTACGAAAAGCATTCAATCCTCTTACGAAAAGCATTCAATCCTCTTACGAAAAGCATTCAATCCTCTTACGAAAAGCATTCAATCCTCTTACGAAAAGCATTCAATCCTCTTACGAAAAGCATTCAATCCTCTTACGAAAAGCATTCAATCCTCTTACGAAAAGCATTCAATCCTCTTACGAAAAGCATTCAATCCTCTTACGAAAAGCATTCAATCCTCTTACGAAAAGCATTCAATCCTCTTACGAAAAGCATTCAATCCTCTTACGAAAAGCATTCAATCCTCTTACGAAAAGCATTCAATCCTCTTACGAAAAGCATTCAATCCTCTTACGAAAAGCATTCAATCCTCTTACGAAAAGCATTCAATCCTCTTACGAAAAGCATTCAATCCTCTTACGAAAAGCATTCAATCCTCTTACGAAAAGCATTCAATCCACTTACGAAAAGCATTCAATCCACTTACGAAAAGCATTCAATCCTCTTACGAAAAGCATTCAATCCTCTTACGAAAAGCATTCAATCCTCTTACGAAAAGCATTCATTCCACTTACGAAAAGCATTCAATCCACTTACGAAAAACATTCAATCCACTTACGAAAAGCATTCAATCCTCTTACGAAAAGCATTCAATCCTCTTACGAAAAGCATTCAATCCTCTTACGAAAAGCATTCAATCCTCTTACGAAAAGCATTCAATCCTCTTACGAAAAGCATTCAATCCTCTTACGAAAAGCATTCAATCCTCTTACGAAAAGCATTCAATCCTCTTACGAAAAGCATTCAATCCTCTTACGAAAAGCATTCAATCCTCTTACGAAAAGCATTCAATCCTCTTACGAAAAGCATTCAATCCTCTTACGAAAAGCATTCAATCCTCTTACGAAAAGCATTCAATCCTCTTACGAAAAGCATTCAATCCTCTTACGAAAAGCATTCAATCCTCTTACGAAAAGCATTCAATCCTCTTACGAAAAGCATTCAATCCACATACGAAAAGCATTCAATCCTCTTACGAAAAGCATTCAATCCACTTACGAAAAGCATTCAATCCTCTTACGAAAAGCATTCAATCCTCTTACGAAAAGCATTCAATCCTCTTACGAAAAGCATTCAATCCACTTACGAAAAGCATTCAATCCTCTTACGAAAAGCATTCAATCCTCTTACGAAAAGCATTCAATCCTCTTACGAAAAGCATTCAATCCTCTTACGAAAAGCATTCAATCCTCTTACGAAAAGCATTCAATCCTCTTACGAAAAGCATTCAATCCTCTTACGAAAAGCATTCAATCCTCTTACGAAAAGCATTCAATCCTCTTACGAAAAGCATTCAATCCTCTTACGAAAAGCATTCAATCCTCTTACGAAAAGCATTCAATCCTCTTACGAAAAGCATTCAATCCTCTTACGAAAAGCATTCAATCCTCTTACGAAAAGCATTCAATCCTCTTACGAAAAGCATTCAATCCTCTTACGAAAAGCATTCAATCCTCTTACGAAAAGCATTCAATCCTCTTACGAAAAGCATTCAATCCTCTTACGAAAAGCATTCAATCCTCTTTCGAAAAGCATTCAATCCTCTTACGAAAAGCATTCAATCCTCTTACGAAAAGCATTCAATCCTCTTACGAAAAGCATTCAATCCTCTTACGAAAAGCATTCAATCCTCTTACGAAAAGCATTCAATCCTCTTACGAAAAGCATTCAATCCTCTTACGAAAAGCATTCAATCCTCTTACGAAAAGCATTCAATCCTCTTACGAAAAGCATTCAATCCTCTTACGAAAAGCATTCAATCCTCTTACGAAAAGCATTCAATCCTCTTACGAAAAGCATTCAATCCTCTTACGAAAAGCATTCAATCCTCTTACGAAAAGCATTCAATCCTCTTACGAAAAGCATTCAATCCTCTTACGAAAAGCATTCAATCCTCTTACGAAAAGCATTCAATCCTCTTACGAAAAGCATTCAATCCTCTTACGAAAAGCATTCAATCCTCTTACGAAAAGCATTCAATCCTCTTACGAAAAGCATTCAATCCTCTTACGAAAAGCATTCAATCCTCTTACGAAAAGCATTCAATCCTCTTACGAAAAGCATTCAATCCACTTACGAAAAGCATTCAATCCACTTACGAAAAGCATTCAATCCACTTACGAAAAGCATTCAATCCTCTTACGAAAAGCATTCAATCCTCTTACGAAAAGCATTCAATCCTCTTACGAAAAGCATTCAATCCTCTTACGAAAAGCATTCAATCCTCTTACGAAAAGCATTCAATCCTCTTACGAAAAGCATTCAATCCTCTTACGAAAAGCATTCAATCCACTTACGAAAAGCATTCAATCCTCTTACGAAAAGCATTCAATCCTCTTACGAAAAGCATTCAATCCTCTTACGAAAAGCATTCAATCCACTTACGAAAAGCATTCAATCCTCTTACGAAAAGCATTCAATCCACTTACGAAAAGCATTCAATCCTCTTACGAAAAGCATTCAATCCTCTTACGAAAAGCATTCAATCCTCTTACGAAAAGCATTCAATCCACTTACGAAAAGCATTCAATCCTCTTACGAAAAGCATTCAATCCTCTTACGAAAAGCATTCAATCCTCTTACGAAAAGCATTCAATCCACTTACGAAAAGCATTCAATCCTCTTACGAAAAGCATTCAATCCTCTTACGAAAAGCATTCAATCCTCTTACGAAAAGCATTCAATCCTCTTACGAAAAGCATTCAATCCTCTTACGAAAAGCATTCAATCCTCTTACGAAAAGCATTCAATCCTCTTACGAAAAGCATTCAATCCACTTACGAAAAGCATTCAATCCTCTTACGAAAAGCATTCAATCCTCTTACGAAAAGCATTCAATCCTCTTACGAAAAGCATTCAATCCTCTTACGAAAAGCATTCAATCCTCTTACGAAAAGCATTCAATCCACTTACGAAAAGCATTCAATCCTCTTACGAAAAGCATTCAATCCTCTTACGAAAAGCATTCAATCCTCTTACGAAAAGCATTCAATCCTCTTACGAAAAGCATTCAATCCTCTTACGAAAAGCATTCAATCCTCTTACGAAAAGCATTCAATCCTCTTACGAAAAGCATTCAATCCTCTTACGAAAAGCATTCAATCCTCTTACGAAAAGCATTCAATCCTCTTACGAAAAGCATTCAATCCTCTTACGAAAAGCATTCAATCCTCTTACGAAAAGCATTCAATCCTCTTACGAAAAGCATTCAATCCTCTTACGAAAAGCATTCAATCCTCTTACGAAAAGCATTCAATCCTCTTACGAAAAGCATTCAATCCTCTTACGAAAAGCATTCAATCCTCTTACGAAAAGCATTCAATCCTCTTACGAAAAGCATTCAATCCTCTTACGAAAAGCATTCAATCCTCTTACGAAAAGCATTCAATCCTCTTACGAAAAGCATTCAATCCTCTTACGAAAAGCATTCAATCCTCTTACGAAAAGCATTCAATCCTCTTACGAAAAGCATTCAATCCTCTTACGAAAAGCATTCAATCCTCTTACGAAAAGCATTCAATCCTCTTACGAAAAGCATTCAATCCTCTTACGAAAAGCATTCAATCCTCTTACGAAAAGCATTCAATCCTCTTACGAAAAGCATTCAATCCTCTTACGAAAAGCATTCAATCCTCTTACGAAAAGCATTCAATCCTCTTACGAAAAGCATTCAATCCTCTTACGAAAAGCATTCAATCCTCTTACGAAAAGCATTCAATCCTCTTACGAAAAGCATTCAATCCTCTTACGAAAAGCATTCAATCCTCTTACGAAAAGCATTCAATCCTCTTACGAAAAGCATTCAATCCTCTTACGAAAAGCATTCAATCCTCTTACGAAAAGCATTCAATCCTCTTACGAAAAGCATTCAATCCTCTTACGAAAAGCATTCAATCCTCTTACGAAAAGCATTCAATCCTCTTACGAAAAGCATTCAATCCTCTTACGAAAAGCATTCAATCCTCTTACGAAAAGCATTCAATCCTCTTACGAAAAGCATTCAATCCTCTTACGAAAAGCATTCAATCCTCTTACGAAAAGCATTCAATCCTCTTACGAAAAGCATTCAATCCTCTTACGAAAAGCATTCAATCCTCTTACGAAAAGCATTCAATCCTCTTACGAAAAGCATTCAATCCTCTTACGAAAAGCATTCAATCCTCTTACGAAAAGCATTCAATCCTCTTACGAAAAGCATTCAATCCTCTTACGAAAAGCATTCAATCCTCTTACGAAAAGCATTCAATCCTCTTACGAAAAGCATTCAATCCTCTTACGAAAAGCATTCAATCCTCTTACGAAAAGCATTCAATCCTCTTACGAAAAGCATTCAATCCTCTTACGAAAAGCATTCAATCCTCTTACGAAAAGCATTCAATCCTCTTACGAAAAGCATTCAATCCTCTTACGAAAAGCATTCAATCCTCTTACGAAAAGCATTCAATCCTCTTACGAAAAGCATTCAATCCTCTTACGAAAAGCATTCAATCCTCTTACGAAAAGCATTCAATCCTCTTACGAAAAGCATTCAATCCTCTTACGAAAAGCATTCAATCCTCTTACGAAAAGCATTCAATCCTCTTACGAAAAGCATTCAATCCTCTTACGAAAAGCATTCAATCCTCTTACGAAAAGCATTCAATCCTCTTACGAAAAGCATTCAATCCTCTTACGAAAAGCATTCAATCCTCTTACGAAAAGCATTCAATCCTCTTACGAAAAGCATTCAATCCTCTTACGAAAAGCATTCAATCCTCTTACGAAAAGCATTCAATCCTCTTACGAAAAGCATTCAATCCTCTTACGAAAAGCATTCAATCCTCTTACGAAAAGCATTCAATCCTCTTACGAAAAGCATTCAATCCTCTTACGAAAAGCATTCAATCCTCTTACGAAAAGCATTCAATCCTCTTACGAAAAGCATTCAATCCTCTTACGAAAAGCATTCAATCCTCTTACGAAAAGCATTCAATCCACTTACGAAAAGCATTCAATCCTCTTACGAAAAGCATTCAATCCTCTTACGAAAAGCATTCAATCCTCTTACGAAAAGCATTCAATCCTCTTACGAAAAGCATTCAATCCTCTTACGAAAAGCATTCAATCCTCTTACGAAAAGCATTCAATCCTCTTACGAAAAGCATTCAATCCTCTTACGAAAAGCATTCAATCCTCTTACGAAAAGCATTCAATCCACTTACGAAAAGCATTCAATCCTCTTACGAAAAGCATTCAATCCTCTTACGAAAAGCATTCAATCCTCTTACGAAAAGCATTCAATCCACTTACGAAAAGCATTCAATCCTCTTACGAAAAGCATTCAATCCTCTTACGAAAAGCATTCAATCCTCTTACGAAAAGCATTCAATCCACTTACGAAAAGCATTCAATCCTCTTACGAAAAGCATTCAATCCACTTACGAAAAGCATTCAATCCTCTTACGAAAAGCATTCAATCCACTTACGAAAAGCATTCAATCCTCTTACGAAAAGCATTCAATCCTCTTACGAAAAGCATTCAATCCTCTTACGAAAAGCATTCAATCCACTTACGAAAAGCATTCAATCCTCTTACGAAAAGCATTCAATCCTCTTACGAAAAGCATTCAATCCTCTTACGAAAAGCATTCAATCCTCTTACGAAAAGCATTCAATCCTCTTACGAAAAGCATTCAATCCTCTTACGAAAAGCATTCAATCCTCTTACGAAAAGCATTCAATCCTCTTACGAAAAGCATTCAATCCTCTTACGAAAAGCATTCAATCCTCTTACGAAAAGCATTCAATCCTCTTACGAAAAGCATTCAATCCTCTTACGAAAAGCATTCAATCCTCTTACGAAAAGCATTCAATCCTCTTACGAAAAGCATTCAATCCTCTTACGAAAAGCATTCAATCCTCTTACGAAAAGCATTCAATCCTCTTACGAAAAGCATTCAATCCTCTTACGAAAAGCATTCAATCCTCTTACGAAAAGCATTCAATCCTCTTACGAAAAGCATTCAATCCTCTTACGAAAAGCATTCAATCCACTTACGAAAAGCATTCAATCCTCTTACGAAAAGCATTCAATCCTCTTACGAAAAGCATTCAATCCTCTTACGAAAAGCATTCAATCCTCTTACGAAAAGCATTCAATCCTCTTACGAAAAGCATTCAATCCTCTTACGAAAAGCATTCAATCCTCTTACGAAAAGCATTCAATCCTCTTACGAAAAGCATTCAATCCTCTTACGAAAAGCATTCAATCCTCTTACGAAAAGCATTCAATCCTCTTACGAAAAGCATTCAATCCTCTTACGAAAAGCATTCAATCCTCTTACGAAAAGCATTCAATCCTCTTACGAAAAGCATTCAATCCACTTACGAAAAGCATTCAATCCTCTTACGAAAAGCATTCAATCCACTTACGAAAAGCATTCAATCCACTTACGAAAAGCATTCAATCCACTTACGAAAAGCATTCAATCCACTTACGAAAAGCATTCAATCCACTTACGAAAAGCATTCAATCCTCTTACGAAAAGCATTCAATCCTCTTACGAAAAGCATTCAATCCACTTACGAAAAGCATTCAATCCTCTTACGAAAAGCATTCAATCCACTTACGAAAAGCATTCAATCCTCTTACGAAAAGCATTCAATCCTCTTACGAAAAGCATTCAATCCTCTTACGAAAAGCATTCAATCCTCTTACGAAAAGCATTCAATCCACTTACGAAAAGCATTCAATCCACTTACGAA
>NC_091558.1:34421553-34424053 GCF_042767895.1 Penaeus vannamei | reverse complement strand
TTAAGGTTAATATCTAGTGGATACGTGGCATCTATGAGTCGCTTTTCTGTCCTAAGGAGAAACATAATGATACCCAGAGTACCACATTTGCCCTGCATGTGTGAGTGGTTCGAGGGATCATTCATCAACATAATGATTATGATAGTAATAATGATAACGGTAATGATGTGGTTATTGTTATTACTATTATTGTTATCATTATTATTATCATTATCATGGTAATGATAATGATAATAATGTTAATAATAATGATGATATTAATGTTAATAATTATAAAAATGATAATGATAATGATGACAATATAAATAATGATGATGATAATGATAATAAAAATAATAATGATGGTAATAATGATAAATATATCATTATATTAGTAATGATAATGATGATACTAACAACAATGATGATAATGATGATAACAATAATAATAATAATAGCAATGATAATTATGATAATACCAATGATAAAGATAGTTACTATAATAATAAGGATGATAATAATACTTGTAATAATAATGATGATGATGATATTAGCTTGATTGTGATCATTATCATTATCACAATTGGCAATATGATTATTATAAGTGCCATTTTGATTAATTTCATTATCATTTTCATTATTTCTCTTTCTAATATTTGTATAGTCACCATCATTGTAATAATTTTATTTATCATTATCATAGTTATTATTGGTATGATTGTCGTTATTATGATTATGATTATCATTGTCATAACTATTATTATCATTAATATTACCATCCTTATTATAATCATCATCATGATCTTTATTGTTATTATCAGTATTATTATTATTATTATCATCATCATCATTATCATTATCATTACCATTAGTGTTATCAGTATCAGTATCATTAACACTGTGCTTATTCTTATCTTTTTATTATCACTACTATTCTCATTATTAGTAGTAATATTAATAACTTTGTAATCATTATTACTATTATCATCATTAACCTTATTATTATCATTTTCATTATCATATTTATTACCATCATCATTAACATTATATATATATATATATATATATATATATATATATATATATATATATATATATATATATAATAAGAAAACCAGGAAGAGGCAGAAAAAATGCTATTACTACTAATTGGAATACTGCTCAAACGAGTAATACTATTACCACTGTTTCTATTGTTGTTAATGTTAATGATGCTGCTGCTGCTGATGATGATGATGATGATGACGACAACGATGACAATGATAATGATAATAATGATAATGATATTATTGATAAAGGTGATGATAATGATGATACAGATAATATTGATAATGATAATGATAAAAATAACTTTAATAATAATAATAATAATAAAGATAATAATAATGATAATAAAGATAATAATAATAATAAAGATAATAATAATAATGAAGATAATAATAATAATAAAGATAATAATAATAATAATGATAGAAATAACTTTAATAATAATAATGAGAGAAATAACTTTAATAATAATAATAATGATAAAAATAACTTTAATAATAATAATGAGAGAAATAACTTTAATAATAATAATAATGATAGAAATAACTTTAATAATAATAATAATGATAATAATAATAATAATAATAATAATAATAATAATAATAATAAAAATAATGATAATAACAATAACAACAACAATAATAATAATGATAATAATAATAATTGTAATGATAATGATAAGAACAATATTCACAATAACAACAATAAAAGAACTACATAATTCATCTAATTCATGGCATCAAAAATGTCTCACTCCATTACGAATTTTCAACACAAAGAACTCGACCAATAAAACAAGGTTAACGACAGCCCGGGCCACCGAGAGCTAACTTAATGGCATAATTACCTCAGTTGCTTCAAAATTCACATTACATGCTCTTGCAATATCAAGACGAATTGCTGAGTTGAGGTGAGTAAACTAGAATGTCTGTTGATCATTCACTTGGCTGAAATATGTATTGCACATATTTATGGCTTGCTGTCGAGTGTTTCAAAGAATTGTGTGTGTGTGTGTGTGTGTGTGTGTGTGTGTTTGTGTGTGTGTGTGTGTGTGTGTGTTTTCAAGTTTGATGCATTGCAAGCCACTGTAAACCTTTCAGTGTAGATATATACAGATAGGTGTTTGTGTATTTGAATTTTTCATGTAATTAAAGATTAAGAAATCGATGCTATTAATAGTTATACTTAATTTCGATCTCGCTAATGTCAAGGATATTTATGATTATGACGAGGATGAGGAAGGAGGATGAAGGTGAAGGTGATAATAACATCATTATTATCATAAAATTTATTTAAGTGATAGTAGTTGTATCATTGTGTTATTCTTATCATAATTACTATTGATTTTTTTATTATTATCATTATTGCTTTTATCATTATCATTATCATTGATATCAAAATCATCTATATTATTGTCATCCTCATTATCATTATCATTATGTGCAAAGGACTACCGAAGTGTGGGAGGAAAGGG
>NC_091558.1:34414053-34416553 GCF_042767895.1 Penaeus vannamei | reverse complement strand
TACATATATGTATATACATATGTATGTATATATATACATATATATATATATATAAATGTGTAAACACACACACACACACACACACACACATACACACCCATACACACACACACGCACACACACACACACACACACACACACACACACACACACACACACACACACACACACACACACACACATACATACACATATATAAAAACACACACACATACATATATCATTTATATATTATACATGTATATATGTTTATATGTATATATACATACATACAAACATGCATACA
Organism: Penaeus vannamei; assembly: GCF_042767895.1. Classification (NCBI taxonomy): domain Eukaryota; kingdom Metazoa; phylum Arthropoda; class Malacostraca; order Decapoda; family Penaeidae; genus Penaeus; species Penaeus vannamei. The sequence goes on along the minus strand of NC_091558.1, from coordinate 34,416,267 downwards.
TATGCCGAGATCGATTTTAAACTACACAATACACAATGTTCTCACCATGCATAGAACAAGGCAGAATTTGCAACCACTGAATTATTATTTTTTTATTTTTTTTACGCAAATCAATGTGCATGTCTGTAAAAGTTTAATTCAAATCTACAGTAGTCTACTTGCACCGGAGATCCACCTGCAAGACACAGTTGAGAGTGATTAATTTGGCTCTTTTATATGGAAGAGAGGGTATTCCTGTAATAATAATAGGCAGTCACCAACTCGAACCTGGACAATGAAAACATCGAGAATTATACCACCAAAGGAGTCAGTGTTGGTCAAAACGCAGCAAAGAAAGAAAACAGAAATTATCAGCATATAAGATAGTCTGTTAAACTCATCAGGAGTCGGTTTCAATCTCCGAAGGCAAACTATTCCTAAACCTACAAATAGTAGTCAAAAAGCATCTAGAAAACTGAGATGTAGACGATCGACAAGTCTCACTGAATAGAGGTTGATAAATACCAAGTAAGATTTATAGAGAGGATGTACATTATCGGTTACAATATGGAAAAAGATTGAAAGAGGCCCAGTATTCCTATGATTCCCAGTATCCAAATTTCAGTCAGCCAGGAGAATTTTCACGGAATCAATAGAGCGACCAAGCAATCTTGTGTGCAGCAGATAACGAGAACGATACAAAATGTAGTGGAATGAAAGAAACATCTCAAAGTATTGTTTTCATATCCAAGATTCAACTTGCACTTGCGAATGATGCCTAATTCAGATGAAACTAGCCAAGCCATATTTCTAATTTGCAATTCAAATATAAGGATTAGGGGTAAAATTGCCAAATTACCATAACTCTGAAAATAATCCATTATGAACTAAAGGGCGTAGAATTACAACTAATTCAGGAGCTAATTGACCATCAGAACCAAGGAAACAAGCCAATAGAGTCTACTCTACCATATTCTTTGATTTTGATAACAGGCACTTAATTTCAGAGGATCTAAAAGCAAATCAATTAAAGTATGGTAATGGGTAACATGAAAGGAAGTTCAGTATCTCCTAAACTTCGTTTTGAATTAAAACATTCTGCTAACAAGATAGCTTTCCCAATCGCATATGCCATCAGGATTCATTGAAAGAGGAATGGAAGACTCAACGCCAAGCAGAGATGCTTTAATCGTTGAACACCATTTACGAGGCTGCGATGCTTCAGAGAGGACTTTCAAATGAGCATTATATTAAGATTTAGCCTCCTTATAAACAGTGTTTGCTATATTTTGCATGTCAACCTAATTCTCCCAAGGACGGTTACCAGACCAGATATTGTAGGCAGTGTGCCTGTCCCTATAAGCTTGGTGATATCGTTCATTAAACCGTGTTTTATTGTGAACAAGATTAAAAAGTTTATCTCGGTGTAATGATGCCCAACAATAACAAATTCATAATGTGTAGGCCTACTTGTCGCATCAGTGACAAGATAAAATATTCATTCCGACATGAATTTTACACAGCCTCTGGGACAGACTGTGCACCAGAATTTTTTCACATAGTCCGAAAGTAAACGGTCGCGTTGGTAAGCAAAGGTCAAGTTCTACTGATTACAAATGGTTTTCAGTCAAGTGAGTGTCCGCCGGTAACACACGCACACACACACACACACACACACACACACACACACACACACACACACACACACACACACACATATATATATATATATATATATATATATATATATATATATATATATATATATATATATATATATATACTGCAGGACTTATGCCTCTCTCAGTCCATTATTAAGAGCTGGCAATACCTCTCCTGCCTGATTGAATGCCCCTCCCAATCAACCATGATTAGGAGGGGCATCCATTCGTGCCACTTCGGCGACTTCCCCTCCGACACCTGCGTTTGACGTCTCAACGTAATATGACGTTTTCTCCCAGTAAGACCAGCTCAAACCAGCAGTTGGAGCGCAAGCATTTTGCAGTTCCTCCGGCGGACAGTTGAACTAGGGACCACTACAGTAGGGTCAGAGTCCAGTGCTTTAACCTGTAGGCCATTGCTGCAGTGTATTATATATGTATATACACATATATGTAAATGTGTGTGTGTGTGTGTGTGCATGTATAAATAGTTTTTTTTGTTTGTTTGTTTGTTTGTTTGTTTGTCTGTGAATATTTGTTTAAAACTATACACGAATTCCTGTCATCACTAATT
>NC_091558.1:34406553-34409053 GCF_042767895.1 Penaeus vannamei | reverse complement strand
GTCTCGTATAAGGTCTTTGCGTTGCAGCTGTGGTTGTCGTTGGGGATCTGGTCGTAATGCGCGGGGAAGTGAACGCCGCTGGAGCATTAGTGGTCCTCTGGGAGGCCGCGGTCGTTCTGGCAGTTGCTGCCGGTGCGGGCGTCGTCTTGGGCTTGATCTTCATGAATTCGAAGAAGGAAAATCCGTTGTTGGAGAGGATGTCGTTTTCCGAGATTTCCCTCCCCTGCGTGACGTCATTTCCGGTTTGTGAAGGTGCCAGGTAGCCGTTTTGTATCTGATTGATATTATTGCCTCTGTTATTATTATTATTATTACTAATACCGTTGAGATTTTGAATCGCAGGTGCTCTGTTACTGTTATTCCCGTTGTTCGTGTTGAAGTTGTTTCCGTTTGTATTTCTGCTCGGATTTCCGTACATATTGTTCCCGATATTTCTGTTAGCATTATTATTGTTCACATTTCTGTTGTTGATATTTCCGTTGTTATTATTACTGTTTAAATTTCCGTTGTTACTGTTTAAATTTCCGTTGTTACTGTTGAAATTTCCATTGAGGTTTCCGTTAATGTTGTTTCTATTCGCATTTCTGTTAGAATTTTTATTTCCATACATGTTATTAACACCGTTTATGGTATTCCTGTTGCTTCCGCCAAGGTTGTTCACAATGCCGTTGTTACCGTTGAAATTTCCCGTCCCTCCGTTTGCATTATTTCCGTTGTTTATGTTTCCGTTCCTGTTGTTTCCGTTTGTATTACTGTTCGAATTTCCGTACATAATATTCCCGTTGATTCTGTTGGCATTATTAATACTGTTTCCGTTATTCCCGTTGCTGTTTCCAATACCCGTTGCTCCATTACCGTTATTTCCGTTACTGTTTTTGTTGTTTGCGTTTCCTTTCTTGTTAATGTTTCCGTTGTTCCCGTTGGGATTACTGTTGGCGTTCCTGTTGTTTCCATTAATAGAGTTGACGTTTCCATTGCCGTTTCCGTTATTTCCGTTCGTATTTCTGTTTGAATTTCCATTGCCGTTTCCGTTAAAAGAGTTGCCGTTTCCGTTATTCCCGTTCGTATTTCTGTTTGAATTGCTGTTTCCGTTATTCCCGTTCGTATTTCTGTTTAAATTGCTGTTTCCGTTATTTTCGTTCGTATTTCCGTTTGAATTTCCATTGCCGTTTCCGTTATTTCCGTTTGAATTTCCATTGCCGTTTCCGTTATTCCCGTTCGCATTTCTGTTTGAATTGCCGTTTCCGTTATTCCCGTTCGTATTTCTGTTTAAACTGCCGTTTCCGTTATTTCCGTTCGTATTACTGTTTGAATTTCCATTGCCGTTTCCATGAAAAGAGTTGCCGTTTCCGTTATTCCCGTTCGTATTTCTGTTTAAATTGCCGTTTCCGTTATTTCCGTTCGTATTTCTGTTTGAATTTCCATTGCCGTATCCGTTATTTCCGTTTGAATTTCCATTGCCGTTTCCGTTATTTCCGTTCGTATTACTGTTTGAATTTCCATTGCCGTTTCCGTTATTCCCGTCCGTATTTCTGTTTAAATTGCCGTTTCCGTTATTTCCGTTCGTATTTCTGTTTGAATTTCCATTGCCGTATCCGTTATTTCCGTTTGAATTTCCATTGCCGTTTCCGTTATTTCCGTTCGTATTTCTGTTTGAATTTCCATTTCCATACATGCCATTTCTGTTATTTTCGTTTCCGTTTGTTCCTCCGTTACTATTGTTATTTACGTTTGCAGAAGCACTGTTTGGATCTCCATTGTCATTTCTATTGTTATTTCCGTTAGAATTTATGTTAAATCCGTTAAAATTTCCGTTATTTGCGTTAGAATTTCTGTTGTTCAGGTTCTTTACGGTGCCCGTGTTGGTTATACTGTTAATACTGTTAGCATTAACTTTATTTATGATACCATTACTGTTGGAAGCAATGTTGTCATTAACAGGCTTCCTGTTGTTATTAAAGTTCCCGATGACATTATTGAAACCGTTGTTGTTGAGGTTCCCGTTGTTTCTGTTGAGAATTCTGTCAAAGCCGTTGCTAAACCCGTTGTTAACGCTTTGTTTATTTCCGTTGTTTCTGTTGACTGCGTTGTTGATGTTCCCGTTTCCGTTGATTCCACTGTTGCCTATATTACCATTGTTGCCGTTTGCGTTTCCATTATTGCTGTTATTGATTAAGTTTCCTGCGTTTCCGTTGTTATTGTTGTTGCTGTAACCTGCATTGCCGTTATTTCTGCCGCCTCCATTCCCGTTGTTGCCGTTTCTGTTGCCTGAACCGTTGTTATTATTTGAATTTCCCGCATTGTTGTTGTTATTTATGCTTCTTCCATTGCCGTTGCCGTTGTTATAATTCATGTTGCCTGCATTATTATTATTATTGTTTCTGTTTGCGAAATTGGCAATGAAACTGTTGCCGTTGCCTACATTACTGTTGATGGCGATGTTGTTTCCGTTAACAGTATTCGCGGTGTTGCCATTCCCATTCCCGTTGTCATTCCTGCC
>NC_091558.1:34394053-34396553 GCF_042767895.1 Penaeus vannamei | reverse complement strand
AATAGGACATTTCTTTCGCTAAATTCATTGAAGTAAGGATATAACATGGATGAAATGAGTAAGAAGCAAGTGATTTGAAGTAAAGAAGGAAGTAGGTTAAGCGTATTAAAAAGGGAAGTATGAAATGTATCAGATGTAAGTAGTAGAGAGAGCAAATGGAGAAAATAAGAAGTAAATGCTTTCATTATGTAAGTGAAAAAAATATGAGGCTAAAAATTCATATATCTAAGAAGTTAAGGAAAAAAAGAAAATACTTAATGAAGAAATAAACAAGTTCAATAAAGCATATTAAGGTCAAATGTAAACAGAGTAAAATAAATGTTATCGAAGTAAAATGAATAATAAGAAATAACTGTAAATCAAGTAAAAATAAATATAAAAAAATGAAGAAAATACAAAACGTAAACAACAACCGTAAAGTAAAAAGTAAAAAAATAGAAAAAAATAAATCAGAAAGATTCATATAGATAAAATAAAATGATGAAATCCAAACGGTACAATTAAGCAATCTGACAAAGAGTTCACTTAAATATGAAATAGGAGGTTGCTTCATTTCGCCAGTACTTTCAGGCCTATAATTTTGCTTCCACTTTCATACTTATAATCGTCATTGTCGGGAGCCTCCTGACCCGAGCCAGTTGGTCGCCGAGTAAACAATGGAACTTTCATTATCTCCTGTTATTGTTCATGTTCTTTTTTTGTGCTTCACTTTCTTTTTTCCTTGTTCTAGTTTTTTATTTTCTTTCTCCTTCTTTTTCTTCTGCTTTTTCTTCTGCGTTTTTTCCCTCTTTCTTACTCTTTTTTCTCTTCCTTTGGTTTCCCCCTCTTTCTTTTCCCTTCTTCACTTTCTTCACCTTTCTCTTCCCCTTCCTCTTTCCTTCTTCTTCCTCCCCCGCTCTCCTTCCACCGTCTCTCCTTCTTCTTCCTCCATTTTTTATTTTGTCTTCCACTTATCACAGTGTCCTCCCCTTCTCCTTCCCTTCTCTTTCCTTTTCTTTGCTCCGTCTCTCCCCTCTCATTCTCTCTCTTTTCGCTCTCGCTACCCCGTTTCCTCTCTCCTGCCCCTCCTCCTGTTCCACTTATTCTATTCTTTCTCCTCCCCCTTTCGCTTCTCTTTTTTTCCTCCTCCTCTTTCCCCTATTCCTTCTTCTCTTGTTCTTCTTCTTTCCCCCTTTCCCCTCCCTCTGTTTTTCCCCTTTCCGCCTCCCTTTTTTTCTCTCTCTTGTCCTTCCTTCCCTCTCCTCTCATGCATAACTACTCCCTATACCAATCACCTATTTTCCCCCCTTTCTCTCTCCCTCCCCCTTCTCTCTTTTCCCCTTTTCTCAATTCCCCTCTTTCTCGTTTTCCTCCCCCACCTCTTCTTCTTCTCCCTCTTCCCCCACCTCTCTTTCTCATTTTCCTTCCCCCCTACCTACTGCTCTTCTTCCTCTCCCCCCCTTCGTTCTCGTTTTCCTTCCCCCCTACCTACTCCTCTTCTTCCTCTCCCCCCCCCCTTCTTTCTCGTTTTCCTTCCCTCGTACCTACTCCTCTTCTTCCTCTCCCCCCCTTCTTTCTCGTTTTCCTTCCCCCCTACCTACTCCTTTTCTTCCTCTCCCCCCCCCCATCTTTCTCGTTTTCCTTCACCCCTACCTACTCCTCTTCTTCCTCTCCCCCCCCCCTTCTTTCTCGTTTTCCTTCCCCCCTACCTACTACTCTTCTTCCTCTCCCCCCCCCCCTTCTTTCTCGTTTTCCTTCACCCCTACCTACTCCTCTTCTTCCTCTCCCCCCCCTTCTTTCTCGTTTTCCTTCCCCCCTACCTACTACTTTTCTTCCTCCCCCCCCCCTTCTTTCTCGTTTTCCTTCCCCCTACCTACTCCTCTTCTTCCTCTTCTTCTTCCCCCTCCCCACGTTTCCTCCTCCCCCCCACTCTTTTTCGTTTTCCTTCCCCCCACCTCCTCTTTTTTCCTCTTCCCTCTCCCCACTTTTCTTCCTCTTCCTCCCCCCCCTCTTTCTCGCTTTCCTCCCCCCCCACCTCCTCCTCTTCTTCCTCTTCTTCTTCCCCCTCCCCACGTTTCCTCCTCTCCCCCCCCCCCTCTTTCTCGTTTTCCTTCCCCCCACCTCCTCCTCTTTTTTCCTCTTCCCTCTCCCCACTTTTCTTCCTCTTCCTCTCCTCCCCCCCCTCTTTCTCGCTTTCCTCCCCCCCCCACCTCCTCTTCTTCCTCTTCCTCCTCCCCACTTTTCTTCTTCTCCCTCACCCTCTTTCTTGTTTTCCTTCACCCCTACCTCCTCCTCCTCTTCTTCCCTCTCCCCACCTTTCTTCCTCTTCCCCCCACCCCTCTTTCTCGCTTTCCTCCCCCCCTCCCCCCACCTCCTCCTCTTCATCCTCTTCTCCCTTCCCACTTTTCTTTCCCTTGCCATTTCCTCTCCCCCCTCCCCCTCCCCACTTTTCTTCCTTTTCCTCCACCCCCCCCCCCACCAACCCCCTTCACCCCTTCCTCGTTAGCGTGTCGCCATCTAT
>NC_091558.1:34366553-34371553 GCF_042767895.1 Penaeus vannamei | reverse complement strand
TCAGGTCGTGTCAGAAGTAGGCGAGACCACAGAGCCGAAGACTGAAAAGAGAAAAGTCAAGCTAGCAAAAGTCTGAATTATCAAAGGTTCTTTGTCTCCCAGTAGACCCCTAGCTAACCCGACAAGAAACTCTGAAACAGACAAAGGTCCCTCAACCAGCAAGGACTTCAACATGGAGTTGTCAGACTCCGACATAGATGCCATCATCTAAATACATCAACATCAGGTGTAAGAGACAAAGAGTAGCATCATGGCACTCAATCTAAGCATTCTACAGTGGAATATCAATGGCTGTAATCCAAGAAGTGCCATTCTTCAAGCGATAGTGCAAATAAGGTACATTGGCATTGCAGAGCTCCAGGAAGCACTAACAGTGGATAATGTCTGCTGCACAGATGGCACCTGAGTAATAATCCCCTTCTCCGTAATAGCCAGTCCGTCACTGTGATGATATCAATTCCCTTACTGTTGAGATCCACCTGGTTGGGGTCCCCTGGAATGTGTACAACAGGCAAGGTTGTATGATCTTCGACATAAGTGGTCTGTACTACTGCAGCACAGGGCTGATTAGTCATAGAGGGAGATTATAATGTGCACCACCTCCCTGTAGGAGAGCAGATGTAGCAGGCTATAACATAGCCGAGGTTCAATGCCCGAAATTGCCCTTCTAAACACTCAAGAGCCAACACATGCCAAAGGTCCTTGACCTTACCTTTGCCACCACTGCGGCTCTAGTGGAGAGAATCATTTGTGTGTCGATGAGACTGTTACAAATTATCATTATGGCACTGTTACCCTTTAGGATGCTGGTTCAGCCTCAGTGCCTCAACTCGATGGTATATGGATAAAAGACAAGGCCAATTGGCAAGCCTTTTAGAATGCCTTGCCCGCTGCCTTAGATCCAATGAACCCCTGCAGAGTGAAAACAATAAATATGTTTGAAGCCAGACTTGCCATTGCCATAACTCAAGCAATCTCATAGACTATTCCTAAAACACAACCTTGGTCCAGGTGCTATAATGAGATAAAGGTCAACCACAGTTAACGTGATGGAAACATTAACGAAGGCAGAGAACCCCTGATAATCTAGTCCTCCTGAAGGAGGTAGTCAGGGATGCCAAGGGAACTGCCAAGATGAATAGGCCGGGAAAGTGACCGGAACTGTGTCCTGTGTCCAAAGGTGTGGCAATGAATCAGGCTGGACACCAGCTGCTCAGCCCTCGGTGCATTCATCACAACTCTCAGTCAGAGGCAAACAGGTTGGTTCTCAAATTCTCTGTAAGAACAAGCAGCATCAATCTGCCAGTTGGATTGGCAGCAAATTGAGAAAGCCTACAACCAGGCAGACTTGCTCAGCCTACCTCTTGAGCTGGTAGGTGAGATTGTATTCCTGTATGGCAATAGATTTGCATCCGCCATAGACGTGTCGGTCATCTCTTTAAGGAGCTTTTGAGTGTGTGGGTGTGAGTGCCCACAGGTATGGCTAGGTGCTGGAGATCGACGGGGAGAGCCGCCCCCCGACGGCTAAGGCCTGGGTAGGCCTTGGTGCTGCTTGCTGTGTCTTGCTCTGCTGGTGGATATTTGAGTGCTGAACTCGGCCCGGAAGCCGAAGCTTAAATAGGGCTGCGGCTGTGTCAGCTACCAGGAACGAGGGGAGCCTGTGGTCCAATGAGCGAGCCGGGAGCTGTCCGTTCTCAACCAATCAGGTCTCGGCATTAGTCATCGAGAGGCGGCCGATGGTGAGGTGCTTGAGGACGCAGCTGTGTGGACCTGGACCCAACCTGGGGAAGTAGGTCGGCTACACCTGCAACCTCTCAACAACTCTACCCAGAACTGCAAAAGGGCTGACATAGTTCCCATCTCAAAACCGAAGGAGCCGAGGAGAAATTACCCCATTTATCTCCTTAGCTGTCTGGGAAAGACGGCCAAAAGGACGATACTAAACCGGCGCCAAAGGACCCCATCCTCCGCATGGACTCTAGAGCACATACATCAGACAAAAAGTACTTCGACACCTGAAAGATTACAAGTTCTTTGTAAAAAAAAAAAAAAAAAAAACAGCTATTACTAACACTACCAGGTCAAATAGCAACTACTTTTTAAGGGCATGGACTCCCCCCATCATAACTCTGTTGAACAGCTGCCACGACACAGAATATGATTGAATTTTCAGTCATGAGCATGTCAAGGAGAAAGAATCAATAATACCTCATACATCAACTGAAGGAAGACGCCGAGAAGGACACTGCAGCCATCACTTCTCTATGTAGCAGAACCTACTTTGTGAATGGATCAGTCCTGTAACTTACTCTGCAGGCTCTGGCTTTGCAGCAAGGGAAGCCACAACATAGAAGAGGGTAACAGTGCCTCGTCGCTCCTGGCAGAAGCAGTTGCGATTATGGGAGCCCTTGCCCATTCATCCCAGAGGGAAGGACACAGGGTTATATATACAGATTCTAGGGCAGCCAGTGACAGTCTACAGCACAGTATGCCCAATGGAACCATCTATCTCTTGACTATTGTGCTTATCATGGCACTGAGCATTCTTGCTTAAAGTAGAAGAATTCTGATAAACTGGGTCCCCAAACCACATAGGCATCAGCGGAAGTGAGCTTGCTGACAGACTAGTTGAAATTGACAGGGGTATACCCCTAAATCCCATGATCATTCATGGAAGCCAAAAAATCTTAGGGTAGAGGTCCAATGATACAGGGCAAGACATTCTCCTGCAGCTACAGTGGAAGGAAGCGAGAACCTGCCCCTTGGCCAGATGGTACTCAGATGCCAAAGGCACTGGCACTCTCTGAAATTGTCCTAAGGACTCTTTCCAAAGTAATGTCTTTGGAGCTGCCAGGTAAAGGTGACAACACTAGCTGCCACCAAATCCACAAGGGCCCCTCCTGCTAGACAGAATGCCCCTGTACCAAAGGAATCCTGAGCCTGTCAAAAAAGGGGGGGAGATAATTCCACAAGTGAACAATATCCCTCCAAAAGACGTTTCCAAGATGTTGGTGACGAAAAGTTTATAGGTGTGGGACAGACCTTAACCACAGGTGCTGCCAAATACCTTATGAAAAGGTAGTGCATCAACATGAAGAAATGGATACCCTAATCCTGTGGAATTGTCAGGGAATTCATGCAAAGTGGGAGAAACTGTAACATCTGTTCGATTAATTTTACCTAGTTTGCGTATACCTACAAGAGATTATGACCAGGGAAAATCTGCTGATTTCCCTGAGAGGATTCCAAGTTAGAGCCCAATATGGATTTTTTTTATATGTATCTCATGGAGGAGTAGTATGTGATGTTACACCAGGATATTCCCTTTCAAGCCATCCTCCTGCAGACAACACTCAGATGAAGGCCACGAGGCTGGGCTTCACATGACCTTACATTCTATCTACCTTCCTCCACATAATCTCAACACAGATGATTTTGGTGATCCTTTTAGGGAGTTGCCTCATCTAATTCTGCTCTCAGCAGATTTCAATGACCGGCATCACCTTTGGAGAGACACCTTGTGCAGCCATCGAGGATGTGCTTTAGAGTACTTATTCTGCAGAGTAGATGCAGTCTTTCTGAACTGTGACACCCACATACTTCCAAATTCAAACTGGGACATTATCCAATATCGATTTGTCAGTCGATATTGAAGAATAACAGAATAAGGAATCTTGAGGATCTCAATTTGAATATCTCCAAGGGTCTAGCTGCGGGAACTCCCCGGTTCCCCCTTGGACCAGTCTGGTCGAACTTGGATATGGTCGGTATAGGAAAGGGAGAGAGATGCGAAATAGAAATCAGGGAGAGATTTCTTCAACACATCCTTGCAGCAGTCAAATTGACTAAAGATTTAAGGAACTATTCTGTTTTAATATATTGCGACTCTTGTAGTGCTTTGCAAGCAACCGATATATAACCTCATCGCACCCAGTGGTAAGGGAGGTCCAAGACTGGCGTGTAGTGATGTCAGCACGTAACACGATAACTTTGTGTTGGGTGCCATCGCATACTGGTGTCCGTGGGAGTGAGCGAGGGCCAGACAGGTGCCACTCCGCCCTGTGATACTCGTGTGGGAGCTTTCCTCTTCCACCCACCGACATGAATCTCAGCATCAGTAGTTGTCTCCGTGATAAAGGGAGGGAGCAATGGAGGTATACCTCTGGAAACAAACTGAGAGATTAGGGATATCCTTGGCAGTTGGGTGATTAGCGTCCATCCCAATCAACAAGCAGATATTGAGTTAAGGCTGAGAATCGGTCACATAAGATTAATTCATGGGTCATTGATGGCTTAAAGTGAAGCACGTAAGAGATGTGAAGAGCCATTAACGGTCGTACATGTAGTGGAAAAATGTGCAGCATTCTCAGACCAAAGACGTATGCACCTTTTCCCCATGTACACTGAAAACCGTATTGAGGAGAGGTTGTGACATGGGTCTTAATATTTAACAAAATTTAATTATGCATATTTATTTAATGATTATATACTCTTAAAGAATAATCAAGAAATTCAAGCTTTGATTGTTGATACAATATATTTTATTCCTACTTATCAGGGGTATTATTTACTAACAATTTTTTAAAACGTTATATATATATATTAACATCTTAATTCCTCAAAATATTTGCCGCTGATGACCTAATTTTAAAAACATCAATCACTTCTATGATTAGCATTATCATCATCGCTGTCATTATCATTAACATTACTATTATGATGATAATTAGTAGTAGTAGTAGAATTATCATTATCATTCTTTTTGTTACTATTATAATAAATATTATCATTATTATCAACACCATGATCATCATTAATTTTATCCTTATCTTGACAAATACTAGTACCAACAATACGAAATGCATAAGTTTTTACTTGAGCATTTTGGTGTATATAAAATAACAGCAATAATAATAATAACACATTATAACATCGCTAATGCTAAATTATAATAATAATACATATCACTAAATCTTTTCACACTAAAATCTATGGAAAGC